>NC_140169.1:118469800-118477116 GCF_963971535.1 Notolepis coatsorum | reverse complement strand
GGAACGCTGCGGCTGCTACAAATCAACCCCCCCCCCCCCCACACACACACACACACCACCACACACCACACACACACACAACACACACACACGCACGCACGCACGCACGCACGCACGCACGCACGCACGCACGCACGCACGCACGCACGCACGCACGCACGCACGCACGCACACGCACGCACGCACGCACGCACGCACGCCACACACACACACACACACACACACACACACACACACACACACACACACACACACACACACACACACACACACACACACACACACACACACACACACACACACACACACACACACCACAGAAATAGATACACATGCTTCCCCACAGGAATTCCCACTGAGAAGAGCACTGTTATCAAATCATAATTTCTAATATTGTCCTATGACAGCATTGTACTGAAACAATAACTTAAGGCTAACATTTCAGGAAGAGGACTTGCCTGTTGCTGAAGCCACACAACACTACTGTTCAGCGGTGCATCCTTTGTTGAGGTTAACAAGGCGGGCATTGTTGTTGCTTGAACTTACTTTCCCGCTAAAACCTGTTGTCAACAAGGGAGATGATTTACATTTGTTTGCTAACAAGGTATGATGTAACCGTCGGCTGAATAGCTCTCTGCAAGCCGGCGGCTCTGTTTGAAATAGAGAAAAAGGACTGCCTTTTAAGGTGACGGTTAGGAAAACAATATTTCTGAGTGAAAAAATAAAAAAAAAACAGACCTTTTTAAGGTTAGGGAAATATGGTGGACTGTATATAATCAGTAAGAAAACAACATTTCTAAAAATATATATATATATTTAAAACACCAGACCTTTTTTAAGGTTAGGGAAATAATGGGGGACTATTACTGTACTGTATATAATCAGTGGCTCGTCGCAGCTGGGTTTCCATTGTTCCAAAACTATTTTAAGGTGAGGGTAAGGAAAACACATTTCTGAATGACACCTTTCTTGTTTAAGGTTAGAAAAAAATAGTGTCATTACATTTTAACACTAGCACAGCCGACAAGGGGTCAAATGACCCCTAGGCATTTTCAATAAATGTATCTTCGTCACTCGGTCGAGCTCCAGCTCTGTCACTCAATGACTTTCCTAAAAGTACCCGTTTTACCTGGCACGGTTTCTGACATTTCAAAATGACTTCAGAAAAATGTAATTAGAACGTTATTCCACATATGGGCCATTGGAACAGACGAAAGTCACAGCACTTTGCGAGCATCTAGCGCAGGGGTGGCCAACCTGTGGCTCACGAGCCGCATGTGGCTCTTTGCCCGTCAATGTGTGGCTCGTCCATCCAAAAAAATTATAAAATTATAATATATATATATATATATAATATATATATATATATATATATATATATATATATATATATATATATATATATATATATATATATATATATATATATATTTTTTTTTTATGTCACTCAAACCTACATTTCATTGTGGTAAACCCCATATTTTTATATTCAGAGGTAATTATATACTTTACACTGTTTATTTTTCTCATATTTCTCATATAAGCTGTCGGGTCATCTGACCCGTTCCTGGCGGGAATTAGTGGCATTTCCTCCATGGCTGTGCTAGTGTTAAGAAGTGAAATGGTCTACGTTCAACAAAACAGGAGCTGTCTGCCTTTCTTCTTTGATAAGGGAAACATCTCTTGGACATTTAGTCCACATTGAATGCTAAACCATTGATGAGGGGAAGCGAATAGTTTGGTTAGGTAAACACTCTGGTTTTTGTATCGGTTAAAAGAAGAAAAAGAAAGGAACCATAGCATGACAGTGGTTTACATTCCACAGTGAGAACCAGGTCAAACCAGGGGCCAGGGTATTATTGCTGCTGCTCTTCGGGAGTAGTGCAGTGTCCAGGGGAGCAGACTCTTAATTCCACAAAGCACCGGCCTTGCGGCACTTTCCTCCCTGATTGATACCCTGCTGGGCCGGCCTGCTGGCCAGCAGAAAACACCATAAATTTAGGGCCCAATTTATCGTTAAGCTTAGTACCTGGGAATAAAATTAGCTGCATCTGATGTTTTTCGTGGGCATGAAAACATAAATAACAGTTTTACTGCAGGTGATAAATGAAGCAAAATTAAAATTAAAAAGAAGAAATTACGGGAACCTCCTTGCCTGTGTTATTTACAAGGCTCTTCTGTGTTTTCCGCAGTAACATTTACGCACTCTCTTCATTGCGATGCCACAATTAAACTCTTATTGCTTATGCGTTATTCAGGCAATTTGCTTTTGTTGTCAGCACATAAAGTCCCCATGTAAGCACCGTCTTTACTGTGTTGCGCCAAAAGAGCCTATCACGCTGAAATGACTAATGATCCAGTCCTCTCGCTGTGTTTTTCCAGCCTGTATATATAGCCTGGGCCGAGGCGGTTCGTCCGGGGGCAGGCAGAGCCTTAGCCGCGGTTACGGCGAAGGAGAAACGACCGCTATTCTTCACGCCAAAAGAACATCTTAGGATACCTGATCACTTCTGACTGTTCTTTATTACTCAATCTCGAGAATGTCTGGCTGTGCTCGTCGCCGCTGTTTGAACAGAAACCGATGCGGATGAGACAACCGGACAAGTTAAAACAAATGACGTGTCCTACATGTCCCTGTTTAGCTATGTTTTCACAAAGCTCGGTATGTGTGTGTGTGTGTGTGTGTGTGTGTGTGTGTGTGTGTGTGTGTGTGTGTGTGTGTGTGTGTGTGTGTGTGTGTGTGTGTGTGTGTGGTGGTCTCGGCAGAACCATGTCAGCTCTCTATAATGTCCTCCCTCAACAGACAGGCTCCTCTCACTCGCTGCCATGTGTTTCCCATTACAGGCCTGCGTTACTCCTCTCTCCCATTGGCTTCTTGGGAGGTCACATGACCGCTGGCGGTATCCCACTAAGCGCTGTGCGCAGCGAGGCCTCCCAGGTCCAGGGCCCGTCCTTCAGACACTCCTCCTGTCCTTCCCATCCATCCATCCATCTGTCTGTCTGTCAGCCAGTCAGTCGGTCAGTGGGAAGCTTACATTGTTAACAGATGGCAATGTAATAAGTCGACCTTCCCGACCCCGAAGTAACTGCTACGCAACCTCTTTCCCGCGACGGATGATATGTTAAGTGTGTCCCGGACAACTTGTCAACAAACACGTAAGGGAAGCTCAATAAACGACAGTGCGTTGCGGTTGTTTTAACCCCTAAAGGGCACAAGCCATTAATCACGCCGAAGCCAGGAGGATGATGATGAGGTGTCTGGTGGTCCAAATGCTTTGGTAAACGGTGGGTGGGTAGGGGGGGGGGGGGGGGGGGCACAGTGCACGTAGGTAGTGCCTCGTTGTTTTATTGCCCTAAATACACACAGTTTTCGGGCAGACGTGGCATACATGCCAAAGTATCCACCCTGCAATAGAAGAATTACGCTGCGGCCGTGTGGGTGTCTCTGTGTGTGTGTGTGTGTGTGTGTGTGTGTGTGTGTGTGTGTGTGTGTGTGTGTGTGTGTGTGTGTGTGTGTGTGTGTGTGTGTGTGTGTGTGTGTGTGTGTGTGTGTGTGTGTGTGTGTGTGTGTGTGTGTGTGTGTGTCTGTGTGCGTGTGTGTGCGTGTGTGTGTGTGCGTGGGTGTGTGCATGCGTGTGTGCGTGCGTGCGTGTGTGTGTGCGTGTGTGCGTGCGTGCGTGTGTGTGTGTTTCTGTGTGTGTGTGCGTGTGTGTGTGCGTGCGTGCGTGTGTGCGTGTGTGCGTGCGTGTGTGTGTGTGCGTGCGTGCGTGCGTGCGTGCGTGCGTGCGTGCGTGCGTGCGTGCGTGCGTGCGTGTGTGTGTGTGTGTGTGTGTGTGTCTGTGTGTGTTTGTGTGTGTCTGTGTGTGTGGGCGTGTGTAGAGAAATTAATCCATGCGCCCCCTGCTCCTTTGTGGATCATTCTAGTTGGTATGGCCCTCTTCATCACCTTCAGGGCCGTGTTGTGATAATGAGCAGTTTCATAATAATTTCCTGTCATAGACTTTCATTTCCCATCATATTGTCTGCCTTAAAACGGTTGAGTTATTCGATTTTACAGCCAGCCGATGCTGAGAAATTGAGAGGAGAGCAATTATTTTACAGCCGTCTGCTATTTATGGATGCAACACAGATGAAATATCTTCCAAATCGCCACCCTGTCACTGGCTGTAATTGTGCTCAAATGATAAACAGAGCCAAAACAAGTTCGGTGACAGTGGCAAAGTGGATGTAGTTTTGTCTTTTGCTCCACAGTAACCTCCAGGGTCGTGGCATCCCCCCTCCCCCACACACCTCCTCCGCCACCCTCCCTCCCTGGTGACTTTCGGCATTCCGGACAAGTCCTCGCCGGGCAGGTAGAGCAGGTTCAACCTCGCCTGGTCGGAACACGTGTGTGATTGGTTACACATGTTTCACTGTGAATACCAAGTGAAAAAAGCAAATAAACCTTTCTTTTTTTGGAGAGAGGACATGAAAGACCAATGTCCCTAGAGGGGGGGGGGGGGGCAGTCCACTGGTGTAGAAAGCAGGTGTTGGCTCTTTAAAGGGAGATTCAGTGTATGGGTGAGTTATGGGAGATATGGGATCATACAACCCCCACCCCCCGCATCACACTAGGCAGCTAAAAATGTACTTCTACAGGCAGGCTTTTTAAACACCCATAGCCATTTCTTTCTGTTTATGTCTTGTTGTTTTTTGTTGTCTATTCTGTTGTTTTAGCTCATTTTAACTCAATGGATGCCATACCATCTGGTATACCGTCTGGTAAACTCGCCGACGCTTGAGCGCCAAACTCGAGAAAAGTCGGGTTTTTCATCATTATTTCTTTTATGCGATATTTTCATTCATTATCCATCCAGGGAGCCTGGTGTTATCATAGGGAATGAGTCTGAGATTGCAAACGTGCAATACCAGCCGCTTCCAACAGGCGGCGGTATCGAGCACCCTTTGAAACATTGTGTCTTGGGCTGTGCGTCGATCTAAAGTCTCCGGTCGGATTTTTCCATGTCGGGCAAGGGGAGCGGTTGTCCCGGTCGGCTTGAGGAGTGTGAAATGCTCCAGATGGATGATGTGAGGTGGATTATGTTGGCGACACGATCGACACCAATACTGGGACTCACAATCAGATAATTGGAATATTTTTTTTGCGACACATCCTAGTCAAGGTAAGGGCTATATGATATCAATCTTGCGTTGATCAAAGCATGCCTTCATTGCGATCCGAGCGTATGTGTGTAACGCTAGTCCATAACATATTCTGTTGGTGACGATCAAAGCATCAAAACAAATTGTTTTTAATTGTAGCGTGTGTAGGGACGGAACGCCAATGCATTTAGTATAATACACGTTGCACGCTATTACCAGCCTCCCATGAATTACCCTAGACCGCTCTATAACCATACTTATATTCACCACGGTATAAAACGGGAATGTATGGATGAGAAAATTATTTCTTTTTCACATATTGAACGATAGATACTCGATGTCAAATGGGCCATATTATTGTATCCATAGCTATAATATATAATATAGTTATAGCCCTGCAAACACTGCCACGTATTCCCCTTTTTTTTATTGATTTTTTTCCCCCTCCTTTTTCCTCCAATTTTCTCCCATCCCAATGTTAGTCGTTATGCCAATTCCCAATCCCCTTCCTGGTCGCTGCGCACTTACCCCCCACAGTCAGTCTGGGAGAGTGGAGGCTACCACATGCTTCCTCCGACAAACGTCCAGCCAATCAACCGCTTCTTTTCACCTGGCAGCGCGGATTCTCACTGAGAGGGCGTAGCGTGTGGAAGGATCACACTATCCCACTTAGGTCCTATCCGCGCTTAGCAGGCGCCCCGACCGAACTGTAGGAGTCGCTGTTTACAACGACCCGGACCCACCCCGCCAGCTTCTCCCACCCTCTAATACTGCCAATTGTATTAGTGTGAACGGCCAGCCAAGCTGGTGACAACCCCGGAGCTGTGAGCTGGATTCGAATAGGCGAATCCAGCCACTCCGGGGTTGGTGACGAACGCAATCTCAGCTACGCCACCTGACCGCCCTACTGCCACGTATTCCTATACTTTAGAATGCTAGCATTTTAACCACACATTACACGTATCCCTCTGGCACTGATTGAGTTAATGTTTTTTTTCTTCTCTTCACATGTTTTATTTCTTGTATTTTTACTCCTGTTTTAAAATGCTGTGAAGCACTCTGTGCACTCGTGCTGAGAAGGGCGCTATAAAAATAAAGTTTTACTTACTTACACAGACACACACACACACACACACACACACACACACACACACACACACACACACACACACACACACACACACACACACACACACACACACACACACACACACACACACACACACACACACACACACACACACACACACACACACACACACACACACACACACACACACACACACACACACACACACACACACACACACACACACACACACACACACACACACACACACACACATAGACACACACACATACACACTTGTAAATTCTAAACGGGCAGTATCTAAAGCTGTTTAGAACATGGACATAATGAAGAAAACAGTCACATACACATGCTTCCTTGTTTCTATGTCCCTAATGAAGCTATGGACACAAATATATGCATAGGAAATATATTTGAAAATGAATAGTTAAACACGTGTGCGCTTGTGTGTGTGTGCATGTGTACGTGACAGTGCGTGCGTGAATACATGCACGCATGGATGCATGCGCATAATGTGGTCGCAACTATTGCAGAAGTGCTTTCTCTGTAATCGTATGGGGAAGCCTTCATTCATACCACACAATAGCTATAGAAACATAATGTGGTAACTTCATTCAACGGTTTTATCACCAGGAGGTTATGAGCGTAATCCTCTAGGAAGGGAGGGACTTGCTTTGCACTGAAGTTCCACCCCTTCAATCGTTGTGTTTTTGGGTCAGACATAAATGTCAAAGTCATCTGCTATTATGCGGCCGTGTTCTCCACATCGAGATCGTCTCCATCTATCTCAAAGCCTGCCCTCTTTTCTTGATCCTCCAATCACAACGGTTGCGTTTGTGATTGGAGGATCAAGGAAATAGGGCGGGTTTGAGATAGGTAAATTACAGTGGCTCAATGCTTCTGTTGTTCCCTTCTCCAAAACTGAGACAAGCATGTATTATTCCCAGCCAACTTTTAAACGTTTTCTCTTATGAACCAGCAGCTTTCCTCGTGCTGCTCTGGCTGAAAGGAACTTATGGGAATAATGTTTCCCTTTGTTTGTGTTTTGCTTTCTGAAGCATGTCTTGCAGTGTGTATCATTCGA
>NC_140169.1:118459800-118464800 GCF_963971535.1 Notolepis coatsorum | reverse complement strand
CTGAGCATTGGGTCCCCCCAGGGCTGTGTTCTGAGCCCCCTGCTGTACTCACTATACACAAACGACTGTGTGGCCACGTTCAGCTCCAACTCCATAGTGAAGTTTGCGGACGACACAGTGGTGGTGGGGCTGATCTCGGACAACGACGAGAAGGCCTACCGGGAGGAGGTTGAGGTACTGGAACGCTGGTGCCAGGACAACAGCCTGCTCCTGAACATTGGTAAAACCAAGGAGCTGATCGTGGATTATAGGAGAGGACAGCAGGAGACACACACACCACTGAGGATAAACGGGGCTACCGTGGACAGGGTGAGCAGCTTTAAGTACCTGGGGGTCCACATCTCAGAGGATCTGACATGGTCAACACACATAGACTCAGTCGTAAAAAAGGCGAAGCAGCGCCTCTACCACCTGAGACAGTTAAGGAAGTTCAGAGTATCTGGGAAGATACTCCAGTCCTTCTACTCCGGAGCTGTAGAGAGCATCTTGACTGGAAACATCACTGCTTGGTATGGAAACAGCACGGCACAGGACAAGAAGGCCCTACAGAGAGTGGTGCGCTCAGCCGAGCGTACCATGGGTATTGCACTACCACCCCTGCAGGTTCTATACAACAAGAGGTGCAAATCCAGAGCCTGCAGAATAATGAAAGACCCACACCACCCCAACAACAGCCTGTTCAAGCTGCTGCGGTCAGGCAGACGCCTGCGAACCCCAGCTACTAGGACAGAGAGGCTTCGGCTCAGCTTCTTCCCCCAGGCCATCAGAGCCTTGAACACTGATCTCTCCACACTCAAGCACACATGAGCACACACACGATACACACACTGTACACGCTCACACACTAGCAGCCACTTTAACATGAGCAAGCACACACTCATGCTGCACACGCCCACACTTATGGCCACTAAGGAAAGGTCACTTTAAAAATAGTATAGTATAACCTGAGACTGTATAAAATAGCAATGTACAGAAAGACACAGTGCCTCATCCGTAGCTAACAGTGTATGCACTACCACAGGACCTAGCATGTCCTCCATGCTCTGTAAATAACTTATGTACAAATACCGATATGCCCTACTATGTTACTGTTTATTGCACAATGTTGTTTTATTGGATTCTATTACATGTTGTTACTACTGTATTGCACATCTTTGCGGGCAAGACCACCCGCATTTCATTGTATACTTGTATGCTGTGACAAATAAAACTCTCTTGACTTGACTTGACTTGATGCATGAGTCTCTTTTAAAAAGGAGACATTCAGAATTGTCTTCCACAACAGGAAGAATCACTCTGAGTGCTAATGTTTAATGCAGAGGTAATAATTTTCAGTGTCAGAGGTGACTCGTCCATTCAGCGGGAAATGAAACTGGATGTGGTCACTTGTCCGAAACTGACTGTTACGACCCGGACGAGGCCCCATTTATGTTACGACCCCTGTGGGTCTAAGGGTAACATAACGGTTGGTTGAAAGAAATGATGAACCAGGTTTGTAAACACAATGATATTTATTGATAAATGCAAAGGAAGCACATGTAGCTCAAGGGTGAGCCAAGGCCAAAACAACAAACAAACACCACTATTCTCCAAATAAACCAACCTAATCTATGGTAAAATAAATTACATTACCTAAACTACCCTTACCTAACCAAAACAGGAGAAAACAATATCCAAATGAAATGGCAGCTCACCCCATCTGTGCTTCCTGGAAAAGAGGAAAATAACACACATTAGTAATATATACAAGAATGGAAAACATAACAAAACAATCTAAAGCTATAAATGCTCTCTCTGTGGCCATACACACACAAAGGCAATTTCCAAAACACAAAGGCCAATTACCAAATGCGATATTATCAAAGTCAAGGTTACAAAATATCACCAGGCCTAGCCTCATGCCAGAGAGAGAGAATGACTGAAGTGAGCAGCCATGTTTTAACAGGGTCTGGTGATCCAGGATTGGGTGGTGGGTCATGGTTTCTGATTGGGTCTTGGAGTCTTGAAACCCATCCACCAATCAGTGCTGTGCTGCTATGTAGTCCACCAATGGAGGGGCAGGCATAGCAGGGACCAATGGTGGAGGATGGGTTCTGGCTGGAGGGAGGAAACAAAATGGAGAACAAGACACACATTGGGATGTAACACTGACGCTTGTTGGTTGTTTGGTGTTTTAACCCGAGATTGGAAGCACGTAATAGGTTGTAGGGTGTCAATCAATCAGCAGCCATTTTAGTTTTCAAACAATGTGTTGGTTGATCAGCAATAACACAGCCTGAAGCCGACAGAAGAGAGGAAATGTTCCGCAACGTGTGGCGACGTCCAATGGCAAGTTTGGGGAGATTGTGTTACGTTTGTCTGGGGGATTTTTAAAGGAACACGCCAACATTATGGGAAATACACTTACCGTCTTCTCCAGAGTCAGACAAGAAGATAGATACCAATTTTCACTCTGTGCTTTCAGTAGAAAGCTATCCGGCTGCAAGATAGTGTAGCATAGCACAAATGAATGGAAGCAGATACGGAACACTAGCCTAGCTTAAAACTCTGGGAGAAGTGATTTTAGCCAACAACTAGGCTAGCTGATCCATATCCATAAGGTAACCGCTCCTGCCTGCTTCCGGGCAATGGTCTCTAACTACACACCCTCAAGACCCCTACGCTCTGCATCTTCTGGCTGCCTCAGGCCTACTCCTATCCGAGCTCCGGGAGGGTCATCAAAGAGAAGTCGCCTATTCTCAGTCCTTGCCCCACAATGAACTACCCACCCCAGTTAAGACAGCCGAAACCCGTCCAATCTTTTGCCATCGACTAAAGACGCACTTCTTCAACCATTATCTGAAATAATGAAAAGAGAAAAAAAAAAATTCAAATCTAACCCTAACTAACCTTACTGTCATGCACTTATCCTAATAAACTAACCTACACTGTAGCACTCAACACTTTGATGAACATTGTTACTCAGCTGATAGAGTTGTGCCCTTCCTGATGACTTGTCGTACAGAACATGTAAGTCGCTTTGGATAAAAGCGGTAGCAGAACCCAATAGCAGAGACACAGAGAGAGAGAGAGTGGAGCGTTTTATGATTTTATTCCAGTAGGCACCAAGTGTCAATAGTACAACAAGGAATGTGCAGAATGTGCGATTAGAGCGCTCTTCGTTTCCCACGGGAACGTCCGGCAGGCGGTGTCTCGTTAGACAGTGTTGGCCAGCAGCGGATTCGTCCTGGGCACAGGGAGAACAAAGGTTAGAGAAGGATAGGCAATAATAGGCGAGAGCAGCAAGGTAGGAATACGTCCTCGTACCTAGGTTGGCTAGTTAACACTCCGACGAAGGACGACAGGATCCGTGGGGTGTATATCGGGGCTGCTGGTGAGCTGATCCCTCTCAGCTGCGCCGATTGACGCCAGTTGACAGCATGTGAAGGCTGCGGCAGGAAGCTGCCCATATTAGGGCACGGAAGGACAGGGACAGAGCTAGGCCCGGGCCGTGATCGTGACAGGACCCCCCCCCTCTACGTTGCCTCCTGGCGACCCTCCAGGCTTGTCAGGGTTGGCCCGATGGAAGTCCCGGATGAGGGCAGGATCCAGGATCAGCTGGCGGGAGACCCAGCTGCGCTCCTCCGGGCCATAGCCCTCCCAGTCCACCAGGTACTGGAAGCCGCGACCGCGATGACGCACATCCAGCAACTGCCGGACGGTGTAGGCAGGATGTTTGTCTATGATCAGCGGAGGGGGAGGTTCCGGAGCTGGGGGAGACAGAGGACTGGAGACCACTGACTTCAACTGGGAGAAATAGAATGAGGGGTGAATGCGCATATGGGATGGAAGCTTGAGTCTGACGACTGAGGGGTTAATGACAGACAGAATTTCGTAGGGACCAACAAAACGGGGGGTGAGTTTCCGGGAAACTGATTTTAGAGGAAGGTCTCGAGACGAGAGCCAAACCATCTGACCTGGTTGATAGTCGGGAGCCGCGGTCCGGTGGCGGTCGGCAAAGCGGCGATTCCGGTCAGCGGAGCGGAGCAGCGCGGCCCTTGTGTCCTTCCATATCTTCCTGCAGCGGCGAAGGTGCGCCTGCACCGAGGGGACTGAAATCTCCTCCTCCTGAGTAGGGAACAGTGGAGGCTGGTAGCCCAGAGATGACTCGAAGGGAGACTGACCTGTGGCAGCGGAGGACAAGGAGTTGTGAGCATACTCAATCCATGGCAGGAAGGCACTCTAGCCAGAGGGGTCCCGGGTCGTGACGCAGCGGAGGGCGGACCGCAGGTCCTGGTTGGCCCGCTCCGACTGGCCATTGGTCTGCGGGTGGTACCCAGAGGAGAGGCTGACTGACCATGGCCCCCAGGGCTCGACAGAAGGCCTTCCAGACCTGGGAGATGAACTGAGGCCCTCTGTCGGAGACGATGTCCACCGGGATCCCGTGGAGACGGAAGATGGTGAAGCACCATCAGGTCCGCAGTCTCTGAAGCAGAGGGAAGTTTGGGGAGAGCATCAAAGTGAACGGCCTTCGAGAACCGATCGACAATGGTTAGGATGACAGTGTTACCGTGTGAGGGAGGCAGACCGGTGATGAAGTCCAGGGCGACGTGCGACCAGGGCCGGCCAGGAACAGGCGGTGGACGGAGGAGCCCGGCAGGTCAGGGTGAAGTTGAACCGACCGAAGAAGAGCGCCCAGCGGGCCTGACGGGAGTTCAGGCGTTTGGCCGTCTGGATGTATGCAAAGCAGATACGGAACACTAGCCTAGCTTAAAACTCTGGGAGAAGTGATTTTAGCCAACAACTAGGCTAGCTGATCCATATCCATAAGGTAACCGCTCCTGCCTGCTTCCGGGCAATGGTCTCTAACTACACACCCTCAAGACCCCTACGCTCTGCATCTTCTGGCTGCCTCAGGCCTACTCCTATCCGAGCTCCGGGAGGGTCATCAAAGAGAAGTCGCCTATTCTCAGTCCTTGCCCCCCATGAACTACCCACCCCAGTTAAGACAGCCGAAACCC
>NC_140169.1:118449800-118457300 GCF_963971535.1 Notolepis coatsorum | reverse complement strand
CATGCACACAGACACACACACACACAGAAAAGCAGTTGTATCAAATTGTGTCATTAAGTCACATCTATTTGAATTATAGGTTTGGTTCTTGATGGATTCTATGCTGAGCGAGTGCCACAGCCCACTCGGCCCCAATGAAGCCCATTAAAAATATCTTAGAATTAGAAAGATCTACGGGTGGCAAGATGATTATGAGGCTTTATTTATTTAACACCTGCAACATGTGGTTTTATCCATAACAGTTAATCTGATAACATCAGCTTTAAGAACAAATTCAATGTGTCCTTAAAACAGAGATTAAAGCTTCAGCAAGGATACTTTTTCAACCAAGGGGCCACATTTAGTACATTTAGTACACATAATACAAAGGTGTGTGTCTGTGTGTGTGGGGGGGGGGTCTCATCGTAATATACTAGTAATCTGGTTAAAAAAAACCAAAGAAAAACACTGCCCTATATAATATAATTTAAAGAGTATGTAGTCCCAATCTATAAATAGCTGTGCAACAAACTGCTGGTATATATATATATATATATATATATATATATATCTAGCAATGAGTTATGAGGTACAGATACAGCTGTGAAAAGTCCTGGAACAGCTGTTTGCCTGCCGTTATGAAGTCGTTTTGGTGTGGTTAATGTTAACAATGACCAGCGGGGGCGCTCTTATACAGCTGGTGACAACGTGCTGGACGAGCTCCGCCCTCGGCAAAATGAGAGAGAGGCAGAGAGAGAGTGCCGTCATGAACAAGGAAGTAAATATTGCGTCTCTTCTGTCGGCAGTGGATTGCAATCGGTAAGCTCTTAATTTATATACATTACTATTGAAATGCATTTTTACTTAACTTTACAGCATTATTCAAACGTGATAGGAAGTTATGAGTCATCAGCCGTTTATATATGCAGTCCGTTTTGCCTACAGATTATACATGGCAAATGCCGCAGCCAGCCAGCTCACATACAGTAGAGTAACGTTACGTAACTTTCTCAGATAGCAATCTAACATTACGTTAGTGGAAATCAAACAACTCTAACCCAATACTAATAAGTTGTTTCACATTCTGTTAATCTGTTAGCAATTTTAGTATATAAACCAAACTTAGGTGTGAGGTTAAAATCTTTCTCCGTTTAAACAAACAGGACTCACAACAGAGCAGAAAACTGTCTTGAGTCTGATCTCTATTGTTAAACCTACATGTATGTAATCCAAGCCTGCTTGATTAATAACAAACACATCTTTCTATAATGTTGTGATAGAGCCTGCACAAGTATTATCTGTTCCAAGGTGATGGAGCCTACGGTAGTAAAGATGTAAAGAGTCTGCGGACAGTGTCTGGTTTTAATGTACTAATGGACTGATGGTCATTGTGTTTATGTTTGTGTACTTGTGCATGTGATTGTGTGTGTGTGTGTGTACTTATGTGCTCCAGCTCCTATCATATGTATTGTACTAATAATAGTGTTTACGTTCCATGTGTCCATATCTGGCTGCCAAGAGGTGCGAGGAGCTGAAGGAGAACACAGCTGCTGCGGGACCTGGAGCAGAAGAACGCCATGATCTCGGTCCTGGAGAGCAGCATCAAGGACATAAACTGTACATTGGAAGAGGTCTACAAATATACAGCATTGTTGGGGGGGGGGGGGCTCTCTCGCATATAGTAATAATAGAGTATATACATTTGAGGGGGAATAAACTGTACATATACAGCACTGTTTGTGATACAAAAATAGTAGAGTACATTAACCTGGCACACAACATACTTGTTCACATGTCATTTTTCTTTCACTGTGGTTAATATTGTGATATATTCATGCTGTGATGTGAATGCCGTCCATGTTAGTTTACCTTCAATGGAGAAGTGCATTAAATAATTTTAATGCAAAAAAAGTGTCCTCTGTTCTTTCATTTCAGCATTGTCTATCGCAGAACACATTCCATTGTGGGCAGAGTGTATGCTTGGTTTCATTCCAGCCTTGCCTAAACACCAGCTGATGATTTCACTAATTGGCTCACCTCTTCAACTAACTCACCTGGTGCAATGTATAGTTAAAATGAAAACTTGGCCCACGATGGGTTGAGTTTGAGACCCCTGGTGTATGACCAAAAGACAGGATAGTTTCTTTCAGAATTTATTTGACCTTACTCCTAGAACCCACCTCACCCCTGCCCATTTTGACAACCTAGGATGGCTTAGAGTAGACGACAGAGTACAGCAACTTGCAATGGGCCTGGTCTACAAGATACACTACACGACCAAGGTACATGTTCAATCAATCAGTCAATAAACTAGATGAATTAGAATTAAATAGCACATTACATCGATTTTTCTATGGCTGTATATGGAATAATCTAGCTTTAGGCTCATCAAACATGCCAGGCTCATGGCAAGCACAGGTCACCACGCCATCTGGTGATGCACCCATCCATGGCAGCTCTGGATTGATGATAAGCCCAGATGCTGCAACGGTGAGGTCTGCATGGCGATCTTGCATCGTCATCAGGTACGACTCTCTGGCAGTGTCTTCGTTTTCTAGACCCCATCTGATGAAGATAATGCAAAAGTGAGCCATGTTATTTTGAACATTTGAGAACAACTCCAGACTAGGACCTAAACAAAACAGTGAGGTTCTAACCTGAGAACACCTGCCTGTGGTGAAATTTATTTATTTATTAGACCGGTCAGTAAAAAATAAATATAGCCTAGTGTAGTGATTGTTAATTGTACATAATTCACCCACGGAACTAGGGTTAGGAACATTAGTTCCGCCCAAACATTCTGGAACATTTGTGGTCATGTCATAGCCAAACGTTCTAGAACATGGCTGATGTCACCGTATGATGTCATGGCCAATGTTCTAGAACATTTGTGTATGTATATATGTATTCGGCAATTCTCTCAGTCAGTCAGTCGACTGCAAGCAACGTAGCAGTAGCATGTTGTATTTCTGTGCTTAATAAAGGCTATTCACTCTGCCTTGAGCCACTGTCCCCGACTCCCATCTCTCGGCACTACACTAGAGAACTTTGTATTATTAGAAAACAGAATACAGAATAAAATATTAAACTGCCTAATTGATTGATAAGTTTATTAACAGATTGCAGAATGGGTACAGTACAGCTCAATACATACAATTGTTAAGGGGATGCAGACCAGAGAAAAACGTTCGTCTTGTTTACATCAGGGTCCCCCATTTTCAATTCATCATTTCACCCCATCATTCAATTCACCTAAACTGCAACTGTTAACAAAATTGTTCAAATACATAACGATAGAATATTTGAACTCGTGTGGTAACGTTAGTCTAACGTTATTGTTTTAAAGACTAGTATTAAGGCTTAACGTTCTGGCAGTCAACATGGAAAGTCGCATAATGTCACTAGCACACATAACATTAGCACTCTAGACTTAACGTTAACCACCACCAGAATTACACGGTTGATAATGGTTGTTGAATTACTTACACGTCCTGTGATTACATATATATTTTTTGTCTCCAGATGCCATATCTTGGTGTCGTTCACCCATCCTGCAACGGAATATTGATAAGCATCGGTGCTCTTGAAAGCCTCCAGGCTCCGGTGAATGGGGATGGATTATGTACAAGATAGATGTAGATGTCGGGAAAAGTAAGTTGGGGCAGACGTTCAGCTAATTTTAAGGGACAAAATAAAGTTGAAAGTTATAAATATGGATCGCAACGAATAATCGACGTCTTCTCCAAATATAGCTGTCTTTCTGTGTCATTAAGATGTGCTGTGTTGATGTCGCTAATAAAGTAGGTCACCAAGATGGCGGCTGGCATTCCGGAAGTGACGTCTTCGGTACCCATGAATATCTCCCGGGGGGAAACACCTCCAGCTAAACAGAGCGACACATAGCGCGTTGCATGACGGTTAGAATGTTGACAGCGCCACTATATGGCCAAAATAATACATGGTTTTGAATTGATTGGTTGAAAACTTTATTAACAGATTGCAGAATGGGTACAGTACAACTCAATACATACAATTGTTAAGGGAATGCAGACCAGAGAAAGACTTGTCTGGTTCAGATACAAAACTCATTCAAACAGTATGGTAGCCTTTTCCTTGGATCCTCTGATCGTGGGTTCCGCAAACGTTCATTCACTCGATCACGAACTTTCTCCCAGGAGACTACACTATAGCGTTCTTTAACTTTAGCAATCAACATCTCTCTGAGGTTCTTAGGTAAAGCATGTTTCCCCCGTTTGCCATTCCAATTGACTTTGTGAGCCCACTTTTGGTAGGTTGCAAAGTCCACTAGCAGCATGAACATTCGCCCTGCGTAGTCGTCAGGCCGTGGTTTGCCTCGTGCGTCATGAGCATGATCGAACGCCTTTTGCTCGTCGTCTGCTGAAATACTTTCCAGTTGTATGTTGGGCAGGGCTGGACGCTGTCGCTGTGCTTTTTTCTGTGGTTTTGCCACTGGAACTGCAGGTACTGGCAGAGGCGTTCTAAAGGGTGTCATTTGAGGAGAAAGCGGTTGCGGCGAAAAACATGCATCATCTTCATCATCATCATTATCATCATCATCATTCTGGGGCGTTTGGGACAGAGAGGGTGATAGAGCCAACCATGGTGGTACATTCTCCCAACCATGGTGGTACATTCTCATCGCCCACTTGGGATGGGTATGGACTGGACAGAGAGGGTGATAGAGGCCGCCATGGTACATTCTCATCTCTCGTTGGTGTGTAAAACAGAAGCTGCCTATTGAATGGCTGAGCCGCAGGTTGTGGAGAGGAGGGTGTAACGCCAGAGGGTTTAAGCAGCCTGGCCAGCTGGTCGTCCATGCGTTTCACAATCGCCTCCAGCCTGGCCAGCTCTGTCTTGTGTCGATTCTTACTCGCCTCCAGGCGGTCGTCCAGGCGTTTCACAATCGCCTCCAGCCTGGCCACCTCTGCCTCCTGACGATCCCCCAAGATCTGAGTCTTCTCCCCCAAGCATTTCTCAGTCTCCTCCACTTGTTTCACCAGCCTGGTAACATGCTTGTTTACGTTTTGCTCAATAACAATACCAACCGTTGACTGTACAATCGTATTGCAAATGTTAGTAATGGTTGATGTTGGTGTTTCCTCAGCTGGGAGTGGCAGGATGTCCATAACAATAACAGCGGCCTGCAATAAGGGAGGGAAAGTTAAGATAAGATTTGTGTCACAATAATAATAATAATAATAATAGATTTCATTTGTAATGCGCTTTACAGTTGCAGGGCAACTCTCAGAGCGCTACAGTTAAGGGACTTAAAAGCTAGCGAGAATAAAGGAAAGAAAGAATATAAAAATAGGCAAGACTAAAACATAAAATAGCAGAGAAACATAGAATAATAAAACTGATAAAATAAATTGGTAAAAGAACATAAAATGTGTGGAGCATTTTGTGATGTGATGTGGAAAACAGTACGGCTCAATACATACAATTGTTAAGGGGATGCAGACCAGAGAAAGACTTTCGTCTTGTTTACATCAGGGTCCCCCATTTTCAATTTCAAACAAGGGGGGACACTGTACATTTGAATACTGACATACATTTGACATAGAAACTGTACATTGGAGGAGGTTGGGTGGGGGTGTACATTTGAGGTGGGGGGGACCCATGTAAAAAGATTGTCTGAATAATGGAAAATGCAATAAAAATTTTTACTTACGGCTTTTTTTTTGACCATCCGGTGTTTTGCTTTGGGGGGGATCACGGGACCTGTTCTTTTGCTACTTTGAGGTGCCTTTACTTGAGTTATTCCTGGTCGATCAACACTCGGGATGGATGTCTAGAATAGAAAAATTATGCATAAATAAATAATTCAAATGAGAGAGAGGTATCTGTAAAGCATTCCCGGTAACTGGAGAAAGGTATTCCCGTAACTGGAAGCAAGTATATAGAGAGAGAGAGAGAGAGAGAGATACAATACAAACATACCTTCAATGGTTTAGTGCTGTAAAAGGTTGCCATTCTGTCCCTCTCACGACTGTCCGGTCCACAGATTTCACACATGACTTTTATACTGTATCAAAGGACACAATCGCTTTGGTGGGGGGGGGGGGGGGGGGGGGGGGGGGGGGGGGGGGCGTGAACGAAACACCTCTAGTGATAAACCAATCAGGATACAGCAACGGGATTATACAATAATAAAACTATGTTCAATTTGTGTATTGTTTATTGAATGAATGAATGAAAACTTTATTAACAGATTGCAGAATGGGTACAGTATTGACACTGTTATTGTCTTGTCTTTTAAAATGTTTTTTTGGTCATACGATTTGTGTCAAAATAAAGTATTCAATTCAATTCAATTCAATTCAATTCAATTCAATACCTGGGTAATAAAGGTTAAATAAATGTAAAGATTTATTTTTATTTTTATTTAATTTAATATCGGACATCCCAAATATATATGTATATTTATATATGTATATTATATATAGATTTATATAAATTGGCTTATCATAACTCAGTTCACATAGTTCACAATACTATGTTTCGCCTATTATATAAATCATTTTCATAATATGTATGGATTAAAATCACAATTTTCACAATATTTTCATCTAGTTTTCGATTGCCAAAAATCATAAATTTAGTTTTTTTCAGATTCAGTGATAGCTTATTTACATCAAACCATTTCTTTAGCTTTGTCATTTCATACACAATATCTCAGCTTTCGCTCAGAAGTGTATTCTTTTCCACAAAACAAGGCCGGTTTACGGCGACAACAACAATGATGATGATGATGGTGATGATGGTGATGATGATGTCCATGAAATGGGTTGCATTCCATACGCTATTGTTATGCTTATGCAGGTACACAAACACAAACGAACACTTAAAATAATCAGACTGAATGAATACGAGATGCAAATACACAACCCCCCCCCCCCAAGAAGTTACAAGGTGCACTATACTATAGAGTAGAGTCACCCTACTGTACCTACCCTGTTTATTTTTCGTCATTATTATATTCAGAGTTAATTATTAATTAGGAATTAGTTATTATTAGTAGGGTGTTAGGTCAACCATTTTGACCTGCGTTATTGACACTGTTATTGTCTTGTCTTTTAAAATGTTTTTTTGGTCATACGATTTGTGTCAAAATAAAGTATTCAATTCAATTCAATTCAATTCAATTCAATTCAATACCTGGGTAAATAAAGGTTAAATAAATGTAAAGATTTATTTTTATTTTTTATTTAATTTAATATCGGACATCCCAAATATATATGTATATTTATATATGTATATTATATATAGATTTATATAAATGGGCTTATCATAACTCAGTTCACATAGTTCACAATACTATGTTTCGCCTATTATATAAATCATTTTCATAATATGTATGGATTAAAATCACAATTTTCACAATATTTTCATCTAGTTTTCGATTGCCAAAAATCATAAATTTAGTTTTTTTCAGATTCAGTGATAGCTTATTTACATCAAACCATTTCTTTAGCTTTGTCATTTCATACACAATATCTC
>NC_140169.1:118421995-118449600 GCF_963971535.1 Notolepis coatsorum | reverse complement strand
GTTCTGAGTTATAATGTTCCATGTTTAACATATTTTGCTGAAAAGGGGGAGGAGGGGGGGGGGGGGTGCATATCAGCCTCCAGATTATAAAGGAGAAACGGCCTGTGAAAATGCATGGTAAACAAATGTATTTCATGTCTTGGATGTTAACCTCATTATGACCTTGCTTGAGACTTCCAAGACTTGCTTTCATAACGATTGCGTCATGTCTTTTTCTTTGTTGTAGGAGACCTGAGAATTACAGGAATCTTTCCTGGTTCTCAAGTAAGACAAGGTCATATTACAAAATAAAGCCATCAACATCTCCTCTCCTCCAGTGCCCAGGGCACTGTGGGTAATCGTAATGCTGTAAGTCCTTCAGAAAGACGCACATTATCTGTCATTAAAGCCAATACAATTATAGGCCAGACTATTTGGATATGAATAACTGGATGGAAAATCAGGAACCATATTGTTGGGAACGAGCACACTGTGCATTATCATGAATCATCAAAATGAGTTTTATTTGTATTCTGTGTACACAAGTCTGCTGAGGCATTCAGTAATGGAACAAGCGCTCATCATTATCCCACAATATAAGCTCACTGTTCAATACAACAGAAGCCATAGTTAATGAGACCATATGTTTAGACCACATAACATGTCTGTCACTGGGAGTGTCATCTCATAATGTTCATCTTTTTCCTCAAAGGTAGTAGTAGTAGTAGTAGTTAATTTTAATTTCTTGGATTGAAGACATGTATTTTCACTCTGAATTATATGCCAGACAGCTGAACATTATTTTTTTATTTAGATTTATATGGTTTGCTTACATTCACAAGCGATCATACGTCATTGTTTGAGGTAAAACAGACCTATATTTCAGATAAAATTGGATAGTTCAGATTGTTTAACCCCTTAACCTCTTCCGCCTGTGCGGTCCGGGGGCGGACCGCAAATGACATTGCGTCATAAATCAATTTCTCCAGACTGTCTGATAAAATTATCGTTTATTTTTTCAAGCATATTCAAGTATAAGCATCAGATTCATAACCATGTCACAACAGAAGTTATAATGTATATTATCATCAATACGTTAATCAATACGTTAGTTTACCAATAGGTTAAAGTGTTATTAGATATATTTTAGTTTTAGTTTTTCTTTAGTTTTTATCGCGAAAGTCGGCCCTTTTGAAAAATTTACCGTCTGGAATTGCAGTTGTTTTTTGATGCGATTTTGGACATTGAGACCTTTCAATGAGCGTCGGAATTTTTCAGAAACACCCTACCCAGAGGCCTCTCGGTCAAAAAAAGCAAATGGATTCTGAATGATTATTTTTTATATCTCTTATTACTCGGGATAATATACCACAAAACTTAGCGTTATTGGCATATATGGGAGCGCAGTTAGTTTTTCTCCCCTATTCTTAGCATTGAGCAACAATCAGATTTGAAATTAGTTTCAAAATGGCAGCACTCTGGCAAAAATAAGAAAGCTACTGTACATACAGTAGATTTCATTATCTGTTCTTATGCACGCCTGGTGATACTAAATCCAAATTGAACTGGGGCATTTGAAAGATAAGATTTTGCACAATCCATAAATGTGCAAATTGAGGTCATTTATAAGCCTGCTATTCTATATTCTATAATAATATCTCAAATTGCATTGGTCCGGATGGGAGAATTCAGTACTGTATCTACAAAAGCTTCTGTTTAATCATCTTCCCTTTATTCATTTGCTTAGATTTTTTTTACACATGATTTCAAGAAGGTAATGAACGAGCTCAGTGGAACCAGGTTTCCATATCTGGTCATTTTTAGCATGGTGCGTGTTATTCACTGTCAAAGATGCAAAGAAAAATCATAATTCATATTCTCCTTTGTTTCATCATAATTTAAGCAAGCCTAGTAATAGACTAGTAAGACACTATTTCTGACACTGGGAAATACATACACAAGAACATGCAAATGGACCTTGTAAAAGTGGAGCAATATTCCATTTACAGTTTCAAAAAAGTGACCACCTCCGGTTCTGCCTATCAATGACCGGACAAATCACCACTGACACTGAAAATTATTGACCGTTTGTGCAACTCTGCGATAGTGGGATGTATAAAGGATGGTGACGAGAGGGAATACCGGGAACTGGTAGTGGACTTCGTCACATGGTGCGATAAAAACCACCTGCAGCTAAATGTGGCGAAGACCAGGGAACGGGTGGTGGAGCTGGGGAGGAGGAGGAGTGCACCTGTGACCCCCGTTTTCCATCAGGGGAGTCGATGTGGACATGGTTGAGGAGTACAAATACCTCGGTGTGCACATCGACAACAAACTGAACGGGTAAAAATACGCAGAGGCACTGTACAAGAAGGGCCAGAGCCGACTCTACTAGATCCTTCAATGTCTGTACAAGGATGTTGAGGATGTTCTATGAGTCGGTGGTGGCGGGCGCCTTCTTGTACGCTGTGACCTGCTGGGGCAGCGGACTGAAAGTTGGGGACACAAACAGGCTGGATAAGCTGGTCAGGAAGGCCAGTAGCGTGGTTGGGGTGGAGCTGGACTCTCTAGCGAGGGTGGCGGAGAGGAGGAGCCTTGCTAAGCTCCAGGCCATCAGGGAAAACCCCTCCCACCCACTATACACAGACTTGGCTGACAGGAGGAGCATGTTCAGTGCTAGGCTCACACTACCTAAATGCAGCACTGAACGGCACAGGAAGTCCTTCATTCCGACAGCCATCAGACTATACAATGCATCACTGTGCCACACTGCATCACTGAGCACAGAGTGACAGTTACCATCTTCCTGGACTCTTACTTTTGAAACAGCACTGTGCAATATTACACCTACTGTAGACTTCAGTATATTTTTACTGTATTTACTGTATATTTTATTCTATTCTTATTCTTAGGCAATTTGTTTTGTTATTCTTATTTGTGACATTTATTGTGTCTAAATGTTTAATGTTGAGCGATTTGCAGTGTCAAATTTCCCTCGGGATAATAAAAGTATTTATATTCTATTCTATTAACTGTAAGAAAAAAAGCTGCAAGAAAACGGTAAATGTCTGGCATTAATGGTTGCCAAATACTTACTGTCAAATTACAATAAAATCAAATACATTTACAGATTACAACCTTTATTTAATGGTTAATATTTTTGATAAAAGCTAATTTACTGTATTTTTATGGAATTTACATTTAAAGTAGAAAAACAAAAGTAATCTGTAAAATAATACAGTGAATTTCCTGTGAAAAAACATTTATTTTTTACAGTGCCAATGAAATTCTGAAAAGAATGACATCTTACTTGAGTTGGTTTTCTGAGACCGAGAAGCAGTAAAAGCGATAAAGTGCACTGTACGTCAGAGAATGAACGTGCGCCTCCCTCTCCGGTGAGCAAATTGTGCTAATCTGTTGTGGCGCTGTTCTGGTGTTGATCCGTTGTTGTGTAAGAAGGGGGTGAGAACGGGTGGGGGTGGTGTATGTGGCAAGATATTTGTTGGGGAGGGGGAGAGCCGACTGAAGAAACGCCTAAACATACCATTACATAGAGATGTGTAAAAAAAATTATAATTTTATTGTTATCAACTTTGGACATGTTCTAGGTAAGACTTCAGGCTATGGCCCCAGTTTTAAGATAATAACTATATAGTAGATAGATCTACAGGCATCTGTTTGCAAAATAATTCAAAACGGAAATTCAAAAATCCTTTATTTCCCTGTGTTCAAACCTCTGTAACTCTATGACAGTAGCACTCAGAGTGAGTGAGACAATGCAGAGTGTTTCCTTTCAAGGGAGGCCACTTGTGCATATGCCATTTAATGGTTCCAGAATAGTGTCTAATTTACTTCTAGTATGCATGTTGATGGCTTTATATGCGGGCTGGAAGCGATCGTTTTCGCTTTGGTTGGATTCAGAGGCTGTTTTGTTGTGTGTGGACCCCAGGAAGACTAGCTGCAGTGATGACTAATGGGGATCCGTAATAAAAGAAAGAAAAAAAAGAAAAAGAGGCGTGCGCCACACTTTTTTGTAAGGCTTGCGCACAAATGAATGCAAAGTCAATGTGGTCAAACTCCTGTACAGTGTACAAGCTGACTGAGGCTAACTGAAATGTACTCCACAGTGCACACAAAGTAGATTACAGTTAGCTTCAGTCAGGCAAGAGCTTGATGCCATCGACTTTGCATTAGTTCATGGCTAACTAGCGGGAGCCAGTTGTAAGGAAGGAACAGTGTGGGTTGTTGCGTCCACTCAACATCCTCAT
Organism: Notolepis coatsorum; assembly: GCF_963971535.1. Classification (NCBI taxonomy): domain Eukaryota; kingdom Metazoa; phylum Chordata; class Actinopteri; order Aulopiformes; family Paralepididae; genus Notolepis; species Notolepis coatsorum. The sequence goes on along the minus strand of NC_140169.1, from coordinate 118,445,353 downwards.
TGGTAAGTCAAGGAAATAGGGGCTAGGGGCTCCGCAAATCAGAACTATCCCTTTGACAGGAAGTTCCAAAAAACGCATTTCTCACCTACAAGCCCAACTCTTTCAAGAAACTATTTCAATGCACCCGACAAGTTAGACAGTCAAATAAATCCCAGCTTGTATCTTTAACAGACAGCAGCTCCTGTTAAAGTTACAATTTCCTCCACGGCAAGTAACAGGTCATGCTCTGCCTCGGAGTGGCACTGTGAGTCGAGAAGCCATTACCGAGCGCCTGCTGCTATTCCCATTATACATCACCAAGTGAAACAACGGCTGGTTTGCTGCCTCTGGAAAAGCTGCGACTTTGAGTGTGAGTGTGAGAAAGAAAGAGAGAGACAGAGAGAAAGAGACAAGAAAGAGAACAGACGAGACTGGAAGACAGAGGAGAGTTTTACTATTCATCTCCAACGTATCATCTGACTCGCCCCTTGTTCACACTCTACCATAATTGCTCCAATGTGAGAAAACAGCAGCGCGGACTGAGTGGCAGATGCAGCCCCATCCGTGTATCCCAGATCAGCCCAAGGCCAGAGGGACCTGTAGTCCGTGTAAGGCAATACACTCCACAGAGCTGTCCCAGGGTCTGTTAATACCGCCCGCCATATTATGCTGAGTTTGTCTTTAAGATCCCGCGGAGGCGTGAGCCAAATCCCTGTGACCTTCTGAAAATGAGTGAGTGAGCGACAACATGTGTCTGACACGGTCAAACGTGGAAGAGAAAAACACGGGGCGGCGCATACCTGCCTGAACAGGAGAACATATGGCGTGGAAAAAACCGTGCGTCAGAGCACAGCTGCAGGAACAACCCTTATCTATAAAAAGATACTTTTTCAGAAATAAAGTAAAAAAATAAATTTGGATTGATGGGCAGATTTAGAATTATAGCACATGTTTTTAAGATGAGATAACATGTACTTTTACTGTCTCTTAAGGAATATTTGGCTCGGACTCCGCTATAAAAGCCCCTTCACACGTAGAAATAGAATGTAGTAAAAATAAATGAATAAAAAATGGAGCATCAATCAAAAGCAACGCCGACCACATACGTATCTCATTATACAACATCACGGTAGTAACACACCCATAACCTTCATGAAACAGTTTACACTTGCCATATACAGTGCACACACATTCTCATACGCCGTACTGCACAGACCATATGGCAGACAGATGGCATATCCTATCAGTGTTGAGGATCTTAACCCTCCAGTCACCTTTGTCGCAGTTCTGGTCAAAAAGCTTTTTTGTACATGTGTTTGTGGATAGCGTTGGCTAGATTTTATGTATATGCCAAAAAAGTAGCTCAGTATCACATCTTGGACTCACATTACAATAATCCATGTTTGTTTTTTAAAAACAATCACTATTAAGCGCGTGAACAACAAGTGTCACACTGTTCACCCTAGTCGCAGAACTGGACAGGTTAGGGTTAGGGGGTTATGTTACGGTGCAGGTAGGACATTTGAGTTCCAATAGTAGAGGAAGGAATGAGACGGAGATGTGGTTTGCTCTTCTTCAGTAGTGTGTCTTTTAATAGTAGATCACAGGAGCAATGCAAGTAATGCATAAGAAAGACGCCGGGTGTGAACTGAGAAAATAGACCTTAAGACAAAAATTCAAAATATAAATACCAGCAACGAGAAGGTCAGCACTCGTTCTGACTCCGTCTGCACCCAGGACTGTCTGAAGATCCGACAAGGAGAAAGGAAACAACAGGTCAATATAAAGCCACATTCCTGACATTCCACAGGCATCAATTAGTGATGGCATAGTGACAGCCAGTGACAGCAACCAGTGGTGACCATCAATAAGTGCAAATACCAACCACCAGGTGAAGTACTCCAGAAAGACAGTAGGGTTCCTAGTCCTAGAAACCCAGAACGTTACAGGTTAGGGTTAGGGCTAACCCTAACCCTAATTTAAGAAATGTTTAAAATCCTGAAAATGAATACATTTTCGATATGTATGGTGAGGACTGAAGTTAATAATGATATTCATGAAAAATAATTTGAACAATACATGAAAAAGCAGTTTCGGTCACTAGGGAGACAGGTAGTGTGTTTTTTTAAGGTTGACTCAAGGGTTAAAGAACCGACTGTTAATTTTGTGAAATAATCACGTATAAATTGTCAAATAATCCTGTCGGGCCGTCACCCAAATTATGTTTCAGTTTCAGTTTAAACTTTATTTGAACAGGGACAGCACACATTAATGAACGTAAATGTAAATGTGTGAGACAGTGTTAGCCAAAGCTAATATTCAACTGTTGTCCCTGGGCCTGGTGTTAAATTGACACGTACGGTATATCTGACTATATTCAATATCCAAATTGTCAAGGTTATCAATAACATCCAATAATAAAAGGTATAGAAACATCTTTCAGAAGGTTTATTCCAAAGTGAATCAACGACAGGAGACGTTGCAATGTGGTTCATTGCAACGGGCAGACATCCTACATTCTGCCAAGAGCAGAAAGACTGAGCTTCTTTTATGTCGTCACTAGGCCAATGAAGATGCTTCTTCAGAATAGCAGCAGAATACAAGACTGACACAAGACCAAATAAAGAAATAGGTATTGGTCAGTGTTGTAAAATCCAAAACATATATATCATGATTAACTAATGTGTAGAAATATTTGGGCCTCAAAACAATAATTCATAGATTTGTGTGTGTGTGGTTACATAGACTGATTGTGCAAATGCCCTCCTGGGGTGACAATGGCATAGTGGCAGCTGGGGTAAGACTACTTCCCTTTAGGGGGTAGATCAAACAAAGACCAAAAGGTCACGTAGACATGTTATCTCGCTGAAGTTTCCTGTCACACACACTCACACACACATAGTCACACACTCACACACACATACTCACACACACATAGTCACACACTCACACACACACACACACACTCACACACACATAGTCACACACTCACACACACACACACATATTCACACACACATAGTCACACACTCACACACACACACACATTCACACACACACACACACATTCACACACACACACACACACACACACACACACAGAACATCTCCAAACAAGCTAACTATTTCCTGGTATATTGTTAAAATAGTAATTTGTATCTTGAATTAAGTCATAAAAGTAAGGTAAAATATAATTAGGTTTGGTCATACTAAAATGTCTACAATTAGTTAATGTGTCTGTGCTATTTTCATTTAGATTCAATATGATTAATTGATTGTTCTATATGGTATTGAAATGTATTCTATTAAGCTAACAGAATGATTAGATTTGTTAGATATATGTTCTAAAAGTCAAACAGACTTAGTAATAAAGAAATATATCTGTGTTTAGGTAATCAATATATCTTGAGGTACATCAAAGTACTAACAAGTCAAGTAATGTGTTTAAGTAAAAGATATAAGGAAATGAAAATGATGCAATGTTTATATTGTTGACTGTAAGGACAAAGCCTGTTTGCAGTTATGGGAAGGGGGTTGGGCTATTAAGCCAAACCCCTATTTTTCAAATACCAGCTTAAGCAGGCTTGTGATTGGGACAATAATGTGATGATGTCATCAACTCGGAGACACTGGCCTGGGCTATAAGAATGGGGTGTAATGGTGGGAGAGGAACTGAGGAACAACCAAAGAACTCTGGACCACAACCAAACCCACACAGGACAGGACCTCACCTACCATCTCACCCATCTAAAGCAGGCAACGAGAACAAAAGGACTTTTTGGAGGGAAAACCAACTTCTTTGTTATCAAACAACAAAGACCAGCAACAATTTATCTTTATACTGTAATATTAGTCTGGTTGTTATCAAGACGGCATAGTGTCTTTGATAAACAACTATAGCATTTTCTTATTATAATTTGTATACACTCTTAAACTTTGATTAAACAACTGTTGAACTACCTTCCTCCTAATTCCTTCTGCCTTTCGGCCTGCTCAGTCAGTTTTGAAGAGAAGTGATCCCAGCTTTAAGGTATTTAATCACAACGCAGAGTACTAAGGCAACCCGGTTCTGAAGCAGAGCAGAACCGAAACAGCTTGGGAATCCACTTCATTTTGGTGCCGTTTGACCCGTGAACAAGTGGCGGCCCTGGACGAGATTTTTTTTCCCTTCACTCATCAACCTCATCGGCGGACGACAGAGGACACAACTGCGTGAGCTTCGTTCCTGTGAGAGAGGTGAGTGTGGAAGAAGAATGGGCTGCTCAGTTCGAACAACAAGGGGTTGGGGAAAGAAACTAAAGAATTTAACCTCATGTAATTATGATGTAAGGGACAATTAGATTGAGTGTTCTGGCTGGGGAGGGCGGCTCTGTAATCACCGTGCGTAGTATATTTTAATGTAAAATGTTAGCACTATGAACGGGGCGCCGTTGCCAGTCGGAACAAGTAAGGGGATAGGAACATGTCTTAGATTCGTGCTCAGAGTTGGACCAGGGTGGGCACCGTGCGTTGTATGTCTGATACGAAGTGGACTGAAGCACGACGTTGCGTAGTATTTTCTACAGTAGAGAGTTAGCACAAGTAGGTCTGGTTTTAGCCTTGGGCACGGGCGGGCGTGTTGAAATTAGACGGCGTTAGGCTGTAGCATATACTAGTGCTTAATGAAAGGTTTACCGGTCGCGCCGCGTGCGGCGTTCGAGAGACGGAAATGTGCGTGAATGCTGATTTTGTATTTTTTAATTGTGTACTTTTTAATTGTGTTAGGAAGCGTGTATGAATGTATGGTTGGCGAATGTTTATGGTTAGGAGTGATTGGTGGGAAGTATGAGAATATTGTTGTGTTATTATGTGATTTAAGTCACCGATTGGCCGTGGGGAAGTTTAATGGAAACGCCGGTTTTCCGAGGCCGTCGAACGCAGCAGCGGTTAGCTGCTGTATTAGCCTCTGGGCACCGGAGCGAACGGGGGGAAAAGTAGACGTAATTCAAATGTGTAAGGTCGATCGATAGTGTCTTGAGATTACGGGGATATGTAATGCACTTAAAAGTTTTCATATTCGTGGCGGTTAAAATAGTTATGTAATGTTTAAGGTGATCGGGATTTTCTAAACCCGACCCGGAAGTCGTTCTAAGCTCGCCGGAAATGACGACGGAGGGGTCAAACTAGTGTTTTGATATTATGTTTTTATATTTCTAATTAGATCACTACACTGGCGTTTTGAGGGGAATAGGATTCTGTTGTGGGGTATGTGGTATTATATTAACGTTGCGAGGGGACGGCCCGCGCGGCGGAACGGGTCGTTGGGAACGTTTTTATGGGATCATAAGAGAAGCTAAGCTAACGCTACCTAGCCGCGCTAAACGGCTAAAGCGGTCGCCGGATGTGACGTCATAAGGGTGCGCGGTCTGACGGCTTACGCGCGCTAGGTTGAAGCTAACGAAGCTAATATGCTAAGCTAACATGCTAAGCTAACATGCTAAGCTAACTGTGCTGACGTCATGGCATGACGGGACTCTCGGTATGTCTCGCGAGGGGGCGTCCATCTTGACGGGGCTCCGAGCGTCCATCTTGACGGGGCTCCGAGCGTCCATCTTGGGAGGGTGCCGAGCGTCCATCTTGGTAGGGGTGGCGAGCGTCCATTGTTAAGGGGAAGGTGGAGTTTATTGGGAATACGGTAGGGGGCAGAAGTGTACAGGATGAATATGTTTGGATTCTGCTCACAGAACGTTTTCATTGTACACTCTCTCTCCCCCTCTCTTATCTTGCTCCCTTTCTCTTTCTCCCCCTCTCTTTCTCTCTCTCTCTTACTCTCTCTCCCCCTCTCTTCTCTTTCTCCCCCTCTTTCTCTCTCTCTCTTCCTCTCTCTCTCTCTCTTTCTCTCTCTCTCTCTCTCTCTCTCTTTCTCTCTCTCTCTCTCTTTCTCTCTCTCTCTCTTTCTCTCTCTTCCTCTCTCTCTCTCTCTCTCTCTCTCTCTCTCTCTCTCTCTCTCTCTCTCTCTCTCTCTTTCTCTCTCTCTCTCTCTCTTTCTCTCTCTCTCTCTCTTCCTCTCTCACTCCCCCTCTTCTCTTTCTCCCCCTCTCTTTCTCCCCCTCTCTCTGTCCCCCTCTCTCTCTTTCTCTCTCTCTCTCTCTTCCTCTCTCACTCTCTCTTTCTCTCTCTCTCTCTTCCTCTCTCTCTTTCTCTCTCTCTTTCTCTTTCTCTCTCTCCCTTTCCCTCTCGCCTCCCCTCCCTCTCTCACCCTCCTCCCTCCCTCTCCCTCTCCCTTTCCGCCTCTCTCCCTCTCCCTCTCGCCTCCCCTCCCTCTCTCACCCTCCACCCTCCCTCTCCCTTTCGCCCCTCTCCCTCTCACCTCCCCCCTCTTTCCTCTCTCTCTCTCTCTCTTACCCCCCCCTCTCGCTCGCTCCCCTCATTTCAACACCGCCTCTCTTCCATGTACTGCCCCCCCCGAAACGCTTCTCTTTCTCTCCTAGGTTAGGGCCTGTATATAGAGTTTTTTATGGGTTTCAAACGCGGTGTAGTGCTAGGTATATTGTTTATTGCTGTTTACTGTAAGGTTTCAAAGGCGGTAGGCTGAGTTTGGGACTTATTATGCGTATGTTGTTGTTCCATATTCAGTTTTATTGTTGTTTTTAGGGAATTTCTAGTGCTGGCAGTGGTATTGCCTGCGTTGGCGCTACGCTTTGTTCGACAAGGCGCTCGTACTTCTTTCCTTACATTTGGACGGGCCCCGGCTGGGGCTCAGTACCAGTTCATGTTGGTGGGCCGTAAGTCGGAGCATAATTACTCTACTCGGCTACGCCTGCGATGGGGGTGTGGGTAGACAGTTCGTCGTGGCTCACTGTCTGCCTCCACGCCTTGTGCGCTGTGTGCAACTCGTCGGTGCTCGTTGTCACACTGCGCACATTTTTCATTTTCCAGGGGTACGGGGACTGCTAAACGTCGTGGCGGGGGTGGGCTCGCTGTCTGCCACCGCGCATTAACAGGGGTGCGCTATGCGTGCACTCGTCAAAGGCTCGCTGCCACACTACGCGCGTCGAATTATATTGTGTGTGGATATTTGGGTGACTGGTTACGGTGGTTGAGTGGGGTTGTGAGTGGAATGATTTTTGGATATCCTTGAGTTGGGGGCCCGGGGTGTCGCGTTCCAGGTTCGAAACTGGGGGTGGTGCCGTGGGCCACAGGACGTGTTGGCCAGTGGAATCTCATTGGTCGGCAGGATTTTCAATATGGGGATGGTGTCGCCACCTGTGGTTATGAACGGGTTGTGTGACACTGTTCTAGGTGCACGGGGACTTCAGTGACGTAAGGCACTGAAAATTGATTTCTGTTCCCGTGAGAAGGGCGTTATGATAACACCTAAAGGGTTAGGTGTTACGGGGGATATATAATAACTGTGTGAGAGATTGTGAATGGAAAATATGTGTGTTACTGATATGTGTAATGTAATATGAGCGAAATACATACTAGGCTTTCACGGACGGAAATAGATATAGTTACACATACACATAGTCATTTGCAAAGAACGATTAGAGTAAAAGTGAGATTATTCACCTAAATTACAATGTCCGATACTGATGTTTAGAAATGATAGGCTGTAAATAACAACTTTCTGATTGACCACCATCTCAGGAAACAGCTGATGGAAAATAAGTTCCCCGGAGTGGTATTAAGGAGGATCTTGACAACAGGATTGAGAATCTGGGTTTCCAATGGAGACAACTGGAAAAAAGATTAAGGCGGTGTCATTGATAAATCAAAAACGAAAATTGCACAAATGCTCTCATATGATCATAGTCTAGGAGATGCCCGACATTCCATGCTTAAAGACAAATGATGGATTGTGAATGGCAAATGTCACTGATAATTAAGTGTATTTTTTGCTTCTCTCTTTTCACAGCTGCTCCAGGACGGATGGCCGGCGCTGACAATTCCGAACCCCAACAGGGAAATCGAAGAGACTGTTGACAGTCAGGGGGTATAGTATCACAAGACCGAGATTATCAATTCCTGTTTACACCAATATAGAAGTGTGAGTGAAATTAACTCAAGTTTGGTAAAAATAGTTTGAATACAGAGAAACTTGCTTTCCAAACGGTGACGTTACGAGTGATTGAAGAAAGGTGAGAATGGAAAATACACAGATAGGGGCAACCGGAGGGTTAGATGCACTGACCATAGGAAGGGTGGACAATCTGTCTATTTCAACGACTGGAGATGTCACAATAAAAGTGACGAAAAGATGGCCAAAGATATTCAGGCCATTACAGAACCTTGTAGTTAAAGGAGGCCGGTGTAGAATGCGTACCCAAATCAAGATAATGCCGATAACCTCTGCAGACATTACATTGACCGAATTGGACGTTGACTTGATTGACTGGAATTTGATCGACTCCCCTTTAGTGTCCAGTGAGACGGAGGGACTGGAAATAATGTCTTTTACTCCGCCACAGGGAGTCGTTGCAGCAAGCGACCCAGAGACAGCTGTATTACCCGAGTCAATCCAAGCTGAAGTGTCCGTTGCAGATGACTGCCAGTTACAGACGTGCCTCCCTCTCGAAGAACAGCTAGCCGAGGCTAGACGGGTAGTGGACTATCTCCAAGGCCTACTCCAGTCCACACAGCCCGGAGGGGAGACAGGTTCCAATCGCCTCTCTCCCTCTCCCTCTGGGGAACCAGATGGCCAGAGACAGGCCCAGTTGGGGCCACAAGGGGGTCCCGTCCCGGAACAACAACAAACCCCAATAGGACCACCCACGAGGTGGCAACCACGAGGAAAAGGTGTAGGCAAAGGCAGGAATCCGATTGGCTACCGTGTGCGGCAGGTGCACTGTTGGACGTGTGGGACCCTCGGACACATTTCTCGGAACTGTGCAGAGCAGGCCCATCTATCCACAACAGAGCGTGTTTGTGCAGGAACAGGTGGCGGGCCCCTCCCAACCACGGGCCCCTCTCAAGGAACTGTGACTGGACCAAATAGGTACGTGGCTTTCTCCTCCGAACAGGCTCCAGGGAACCATGGCGATGATGGCATACCACCAGGACATGTTCTGGGCCCGATGACCCCAGGGTCATCCGGTCACAGGCAACTGACCCACCGGGTCCCACAACCCGGGGGAGACCGCCAGTGTTGTTGGGGCTGTGGAGTGAAAGGTCATTTTCAAAGGTCATGTCTGCAGAGGCCACCGGCAGAATAAAAATATATGCAACTGACTAGGGTAGAGGTGGGATATATTGAATGATAAAATATGCTCCTAATTAGATTAGAGTAAAATTAAAAAAATAAAAATAGATAGAGGTGTTAGGTGATTAGATTATGAATGAAAGTTACTAAAAACGGATGTATGGGTGACTGACAAATGCATGAACTAATCAGACTAACAGGTTTGTTTAAATTATGTTAAACAGTTAATCGATATTAGACAGTGTGATGATGTGACACTGCGGCAGCTAGTGATCAGTAAATTATCCATGCTCGGTCAACATTCAGATTGATCAAGGGGTGGACTGCATGATTAAGAAATTGAAAAGACTCATAGTTGTTTCTAGTATTTTATAGTATTGATAGAAGCATATTAACAGTTATGAGCAATAGGATAGGTGTTTGTTTACTTTTATTTTTACTTCTCTTTTCTAGTGTGATATGAGCAATTCCTGACTTAGGCCGGGAGCGTACATTTCGTTTATTCATTTGATTTCCCTTTTTGTTTCTTAGTTAAAAATGAGCTAGAAAGCTCACAAGTTTGGTTTATTTTTTCATTTATTGGTTTGGCAGCGTTTTCTTTGTGTTTTGTTTTCTGTTTTCTTTCTTTCTGTGTGTTTTTTCTTAGGGTACCTGGCAAGCTGGGAGTGATCTCGACACATCAGGACGGGGTAGTATATGTCTGTAAAATGGACTGGGAACAAAGTGAAGGAACATGAGCTAGTTATGGATTTTTGTTCTCCGCCCATTGAATACCCAGTTTTAGGGGCTGGGGGTGTGTCGTGGTTGGTGATAGTGTTGGGGAGCATGATTCTCTGTACATTAATGAAGCTCAATAGATTTGGTCGCTATTGGCCAAATTGGTCTTGTGTAGGGTGTGAACGTGTGCAGTTGATAATTGGCTTGTGATGTGGAAGATGTGTGTTTAAGGCGGACTGTGAATTGTTGCCATACACACAGGTTACTGGGAGAATGGATGTGTCAGTGCTGAACGTCCGGTCCGGGGTGCAGCTGTCCAAAACCAGAGGAAGACGGTAACGATGTTTGAATGTGTATTCCACATCGAGAGGTGGAGAGTATACTGTTTTGACAGCATAATAAAATGAGAGCCATGTGAATTTTTCAGAATTTTGAAATTTAATGATCTAGAAGCCATGAAATATATAGATAAATGATTTGGAAAAGAAAGTTGTCAAAAGCTCAGACCAGTAAAGAGAGTCTGAGGGATGGAAATTATGGATTCTCAATCAATTGTTGTGGTAGAAGTGATCCCCACTGTGCCCCGGAGCGATATATATTCACTACAGGATACGGATGGGAGATTGGGGAATCCGCAGTCATCAGAGAGTGGTACAAGGAAGACCGAGGACTCCATCGGTACTGTTGACAGGACACTGGCTAGTGTCTACCCAGCGGCTCCATGGGGAACCACAACACTGCGGAGAACCAGGAGACGCCTGTCTTGGCCAACGCAGTGACCGAGTCTTGAGGCTTCAGAGGGAAACGACAGACAACTAACGAGCAGACAGGCGGCTAGGCCTCAGCAACAACTCCGGCTGTCAACAGAAGCAAGGCCTCAACTATTGACCAGGGGGTCAACAAGCGAAGGGGGGGAGCTGCTATCGCCCCTATCGACCACCAGGTCGTCTAAGGAGGGGAGGAGAAACAAACCTCTTCCACTGATCCGAGGGTCAACCAGCGAAGGGGTCGAGCAGCCAGCAACGACCTCCCCATCGCTGTGAAGAATAGAAGATACTACAGCAGGGGGCTCTACCCCCTAAGAGAGGATCTCCACGAGTCAAGATGTGCTTGACAGAAGATGGGGTGTATTAGAAAGGCAATTTGCTTTCTGAGTTGCACCCAGCAGTCGTGATACTGCACCAGCTCTGAGCAATAAAGAGGAGACAGGGTCAAATCTAGAAAACATGGACCCCCCTCCTCAAATGCTCCATTTGATCTTGGTACGAGAACAAGTTATTAAAGACTGCACATGATCACAAAAACTGAAATGGCTAATTTGAATTTTAGGATCTGAGTGTGGCAAACCATATATATGTTATCCTAATATGATTTAAAATGTCTTAAGTGTTATCTAGATAGTAGTGTGTAGAGATTGATATCTATGTTTGACATATTAAGGATAGGTAAACTATCCGAGTGGGGACTGTTGTAAAATCCAAAACATATATATCATGATTAACTAATGTGTAGAAATATTTGGGCCTCAAAACAATAATTCATAGATTTGTGTGTGTGTGGTTACATAGACTGATTGTGCAAATGCCCTCCTGGGGTGACAATGGCATAGTGGCAGCTGGGGTAAGACTACTTCCCTTTAGGGGGTAGATCAAACAAAGACCAAAAGGTCACGTAGACATGTTATCTCGCTGAAGTTTCCTGTCACACACACTCACACACACATAGTCACACACTCACACACACATACTCACACACACATAGTCACACACTCACACACACACACACACACTCACACACACATAGTCACACACTCACACACACACACACATATTCACACACACATAGTCACACACTCACACACACACACACATTCACACACACACACACACACACATTCACACACACACACACACACACACACACACACAGAACATCTCCAAACAAGCTAACTATTTCCTGGTATATTGTTAAAATAGTAATTTGTATCTTGAATTAAGTCATAAAAGTAAGGTAAAATATAATTAGGTTTGGTCATACTAAAATGTCTACAATTAGTTAATGTGTCTGTGCTATTTTCATTTAGATTCAATATGATTAATTGATTGTTCTATATGGTATTGAAATGTATTCTATTAAGCTAACAGAATGATTAGATTTGTTAGATATATGTTCTAAAAGTCAAACAGACTTAGTAATAAAGAAATATATCTGTGTTTAGGTAATCAATATATCTTGAGGTACATCAAAGTACTAACAAGTCAAGTAATGTGTTTAAGTAAAAGATATAAGGAAATGAAAATGATGCAATGTTTATATTGTTGACTGTAAGGACAAAGCCTGTTTGCAGTTATGGGAAGGGGGTTGGGCTATTAAGCCAAACCCCTATTTTTCAAATACCAGCTTAAGCAGGCTTGTGATTGGGACAATAATGTGATGATGTCATCAACTCGGAGACACTGGCCTGGGCTATAAGAATGGGGTGTAATGGTGGGAGAGGAACTCAGGAACAACCAAAGAACTCTGGACCACAACCAAACCCACACAGGACAGGACCTCACCTACCATCTCACCCATCTAAAGCAGGCAACGAGAACAAAAGGACTTTTTGGAGGGAAAACCAACTTCTTTGTTATCAAACAACAAAGACCAGCAACAATTTATCTTTATACTGTAATATTAGTCTGGTTGTTATCAAGACGGCATAGTGTCTTTGATAAACAACTATAGCATTTTCTTATTATAATTTGTATACACTCTTAAACTTTGATTAAACAACTGTTGAACTACCTTCCTCCTAATTCCTTCTGCCTTTCGGCCTGCTCAGTCAGTTTTGAAGAGAAGTGATCCCAGCTTTAAGGTATTTAATCACAACGCAGAGTACTAAGGCAACCCGGTTCTGAAGCAGAGCAGAACCGAAACAGCTTGGGAATCCACTTCATCAGCTAGTAGGATTACAAGATTTTTAGAACACAGACTCTCGTCTCCTAACAGGAGCTTGAAGGCATTCCCTGTATGAGCACACATCAGAATACAGGACCAACACAGTAAATAACAGTCGATTGTACACACTTGTTTAAGTAATTTACAATAGATATAATTATAGACGGATAGATAAACAGATAGATATGGTAGATTATAGATAGATACTTTTTATGGATATTCTTTCATTCACAAAAAACCTGCCAGGATCTGACAATTTCACGCATCGACATCGTTCTCTTTGTCTCATTGTCTTCGTGAGGAGCATTCTTGTGGCCGCATAGTGACGTAGCACCGGGTTTAACCGTGTGATATTTGGTTGTCGCAAAAGACGGATGTTTCGGATCATTCGGGATGAGGTCCATGTCGACTCGACCGCTAAATAAAAGTACAGGCTTTTAAAAGTACATGAAAAAGTACTTTTCGGGCGCAATAGCATGATGCCTTTCCTCTGACTTCACCACGTGTCCAGGCACAAAACATCTATCCGTTCTTTCTAAGCCACAATCCTCGCTCCTCACCCTAATACAGGATTAGGGACATGAGAGGCCTTATTAGACAAAGCCTGAGCCTGGGATGGATGGCGATAGGGAGAATAATAAGGGGTTCGGGGACGGTGAGGAAAGCGGATCATTCCGGCATTTTTCCGAGAGTGAAAGCCTAAGCATGCAGCCGCCTCCATCTTATTAATTAACCTGGGAAAAGCCGCTTTTGCAGGTTTTCCCACTCGTGTTCCAGCAGCTGTTAAAAAGAGGCTTGGCACACAACCTGTCGCTATCCCTCCTCAGTGTTAAGGACCAGGCAGAAGGTGACTTATTTATATATTTACCTGAGGGGATGGGACACGATTAATCACGATCGGTCTCAGGCATCCCAGGTGTTTCGTTTGCAAATGCTGTTGGGGGAGGGGGTTCTATTTTTTCTTTTTAATTATTTCCTGGAAGGAAATACCACATGGGTGGAGGGGAGTATGACGTGGAGGGAGAGATGGACAATGTGGCGTTATTAACCCTGTATACTGTATACTGAAAACCGGTTCAATAGTTTTCCAAAGTTAAGAGAGGAACCTTTCCTTCTTCTTATTTTATTTGAGTTTTCTTCTAAGTTTCAGGTCACATTTGTTGCCGGCAGCAGCACCTGCTACAGTTAAAACTGTTCTCTATAAAGTGGTGATGTAAGTCAAGTTGAAGGAGATGTGTACAGTAGGCTGAGACTAAATATAAACTAATAAAAGCCTACCAGTATGGTGCTTCACCTTCAGCAGAACCTTTGTTCAACCGCTTCTATAGATTTGAAAGGACTGACGCCGGTATATGGTTTTAAGGTCGCCTTTGAAAGGAGACTAATTGAAAACTGGATGTGCTGCTGTGAACGCCACCACCATCACACCATCATGACACAGTGGCTGCAGTGGGCTCAATGTGAACATATTATGAAACTAGAGACCATGAAGAATCCATAGACCCTTACCTGGAAAAGGCTCTATGAGCAAGGCACCTAACCCCCAATTGCTCCAACAGTGTCAGTCTGTGGTTGTACTGGGCAGCTCTCAGGTGTGAATGTGAAGCAGGGCATTTCTGAAAGAGAGCATCCGTGCTCAGCAAACCTACCCTGGGTTAAATAAAGGTTAGAAATATACAAAAATAAAAAGTCAAAGTTTGAGTAGAAGAATTTCCAAAGGGGTGATTTTACCTTTCACCTCAAGGTATCGTTAGGTTATGACTATAACCAAGTTCTGTTAGTATAGCGACGCTCGGCATCGCTCTCTGCACTATCTCGCATACGTGCACGCGCACTGAATAAAGACCACAATGTACCTTTAATCCCAATATTCGTCTGACCACACCCCTATCAGCTTACCCATATAAGCAGGGGTGGGGCCACCCACTCTCCTCCTTCCCAAGCTTTCGCCACAAGGCGAGGTCAAAGGCTGCAGCGGCGTCGGATGCCGAGCGTCGCTATACTAACAGAACTTGGTTATAGTCATAACCTAACGTTCTGTATCGTATCGCTCTCGCTCGGCATCGCTCTCTGCACAAGGGAGGCCGAGCGAGAGCCAACGGCCGACAAATACACCCCGCTGACAGCCCCCCACAAACCATCAGAACAGGGAGGGCCGAGCCCCCCCGACCCACCCTAATGGCGGGCACCCCCCCTATTAGGGGCTTCACGGGAGGGCGACGGACCCGACCGTGCGAAGAGGCACTCAAGCAACTCAACGCACAGGGTGAGCAGACCGTGGCTTGACCCCACGACTACACACACGCACAACCCGCATGCCACCCGGGAACGAACGGAGGAACAACCTCGTTACTGCCCCCAGAATCACGGGGTCAAGGGCAAACCCAACCCCGTGGCAAGGCCGTAGCAGCGGAGCACGAAGGAAGACCCAGACCCACCAAAAGGACTGGACTCCCTAGAATGGGGGCCCGGAGAAGTCCATGATGCCAGCATCAAGACCCCACCAGGTGGGCACGTAGTGCCCCGCCCCCCACATCGCCAGCGTATTCGGACAAAGGCCCCTCAGTTACTGCACCTGGTATTCCCAGGCGGAATCCCATCCAAGTACTAACCAGGCCAGAACCTGCTTAGCTTCCGAGATCGGACGAGATCGGGCGTGTTCAGGTTGGTATGGCCGTAAGCCGAGCGGGCCCTGTCCCCCCAATAGTACACCGCCTGGCACACTGACCCTGCAGAACAGGCAGTCAGCATGGCCGTAAGCACACAAAAAAGGTTAACCAACGGAAGCAGGCAGCGCACCGGGGAAAAACCAGGCAACAGGCTGTTAACCCTAGCCTGGAGACTGCGGACGAGACAGGCGCCAGAGGGGACAGCTGAACACAGCCGCCCCGGCGGAAGGAGCGTAAGCTGGCGGTGTTGCATGACCAAGCCTCCATTTAAAAACCCCCACCCAGAGGGGTCGAGGCAGAGAAGGCTGACACGATTGGCAGACGTCATGAACGTGCAGGGGCACCCTCAACGGTGAACCCGGGAGTTGACACTGCTCCAACACACCAGGGAATCAACCACCTCGGTGTTACCCAATGCGGTGGTTGTTCCTATAACCCCTCAAGAAAAAACTCCAAAACACACCTGCGGGTATACACCGGCTATACCGCAGTACAAGTGTTTCAGTTTCCAAAAAGGGTTAACCCAGGCCTACGGGTCGCAAAAATCACTTCGGACCGGGCCTGGTGGTACGGGAAGCACAGGGTCACCAGAGGAGGTCAAAAAACCACCCCCACAGGCCCCTCTTCGCCATGCGTGAGAGAGGAGCGAAAAATAATGGAGAACCAGCCCCTAAGCACACCGTACCTGGTATTCCCCGGCGGTCTCCCAACCAAGTACTAACCAGGACCAACCTCTGTAGCGGCCGAGATCCGACGAGATCGAGCGCGTACAGAATGGCATGGCTGTAAGCCATGACGACAGTGCTGAGTAAAAACATACCCAACCAGGGTCTCCATAGCGCTTAACCCTGTGACACCCAGACCGACCTGGCATTTTTCCCCCTGAAAAAAGCCCAAGTCCCTCAGGGTACCAGAACAGCAGATCTGCATCCCCGGCGGACAACGGGTTCAACTGATCTGGACCAGCGTGACCAGAACCAGTCCCGTGCCCTAACCACGCCGACATGCCTACTCCAGGAGAAGGGCAGATATGCGTGTTGATCTTAACATGAAAAGAAGGCGCCACCCAGACGTTCGGACGAACCGCGCCTGGTGGCCCACCCCAAGGGCGTGAGACCCCACCACATATGTTCAGATCCATCCCGTCATCATCCCCCAGACATGAACGAGAATCCGTCGACAACCCACCCAGGTCATGGGATGTGGTCGTCGGAAGAGGAAAAACCCCCATCTCAGTTGCTTTATAAAAACGCTGTTTCAACCACAAGCAACCAAGGCGTGCCAGTCAATCGCCTGTTTACAGCGAGCTAGCACTATACGTGCGTCGGGACACACCCCCATCAATGAACAGGCTATTTAGACCTGTCATTGAATCCCCAAGGCGCCCAGGGGAACGACAAGAGGGGTGTGACACTCCCTAACTCCAACACTTCTGGAATAGAAAGAAGGAAGCATCAACAGTATGTATCCCAGTCTACACAGCCGGGGTAAAAAATGTTCACATTTTTACATCCCACCACCCTCCCATAGGAAAGAGACGGGGATCCCCAGAGAGACTTCCCACGCGAGCTGTACAGATTGAAAAGAATATATTGCACCTTGAGCCATGTAAAAAACTGGTTTTAGGGCCTCCGGGGAAGAGGCACTGAACCCATACACACTCAATAAACGAATTGAATCGAATATACATACAATAGAAAAGGACCCTTCTAGAGGGTCCACTCACTTTGACAATCTGAGGAGGAAGGCTCTGTACTCTGATGGAGGCTTCCTCACATGGAAGAAGGAGTCCGAACTCACAGAAGGCCTGAATAGGCGCTTGGTGAGGAGGAGCCCTGACCACCCCCCCTGAAAACAGATCCATCACATGGACCTGAACAGCACACGGAAGTCCTACCAACAGAGACGCGCACAGTGACGTACTCTATGGCGGGGAAATTCCTGCGGTGCACACGCCCAATATACCAGGCCGTGGGACCAGGAACTCCCTCCCCCCCCCCCCCGTAACGTGCCGAACCGCCACGTGACGGGAACCTTGACGGACAGGGGGTGTACCCCTGACCGACAGAACAATGGGGAGAGGAAAGGTTACCAGTTCACCCCTTTACGACCCCACACCCATGATACGATGTAACGACAAAAAGAGAATATGACACAGTCATAGTCAGCTCTATGAAGCGTTTCACAGCTCCACACAGCGCATGAGCTAACCTGCTATCTGATTTTTACTAAGGAAAAACACAGAATAGAGAGGGCTCTAAGAACCCCGGTCCAACATACACATGTGCTTCCGTGGCCAGTACAACCCAGTTGTAGGTCACATGACACACACAACCCATCATCACCTACAAAAAATGGCAAAAACACTCAACAGAGGAACGCCGTTTTTTTCACAATGAGAGAATACATCATTCTTGATTAGTATCGACCACAGGCCTTGCTAAGCACACATGACAGCAACCAAACCAATTTCCCTTTAGGAAATAAGTTTCTCCAGCAGATTTAGCACAACCTCAGCAATCAAGCTAAGAGTTACATCGTATCCCTACCACACAAAAGACACAATTAATGCACAACATGTCTGATAGGAGGATGAAAAAGTCCCCAGGGAACCGGGGGGGAAACACAATCCTCCTATTTTACCCTCAATACGGCCAGTTAAAACAGGAAAACCTGTTAATGTGTGAACACACTGTTCATTGTCATTACAGTCTGAGAAAGAACATTCTTTTACTCACTTGTCACCAAGCATAGCTTCATAGGTTAGTTACCTTAGTTGTGAGTACACGGCCGTGTTTCTCACACAACAACCAGATCATTACATCCCGTTTGCACGGAGAAGCTAACTGCCAGTGACAAAAACAGCTCACACATAACCCGCAACGTATCCTAAATGCATTGTAGCAACACACGTTTTGGGAAAAACACCGTTATTCACAATACATTTAGCAAAGTAAAACCAGAAGACGTGTTATGAGGTCTGGTCAACCCCGTTCCTACCCGGAACGCAGATCAGCGAAGTGCAGTCACAGACACCGTAGGAACACAGCCGCTCCTGTGTTGTCCGAACTGGGCAGCGTCACCGCCCCAACCCGCACTACAGTCCCCTGTTGATGCAACCTTGCCGTCCTGGCTCAGGGCAGGGTCGACGAAAACATCCCCTGTCAAGGATGACGTCGTGGTCAAGAGTGTAAAACATGTTAAAATCAAAGCACGTTCAACAGAATAGCATCAAGCTAACGGCCGCTCCAACCGTTCGGGTGCTACTGCTTCTGCTCGCGAGACGCCGATCTAACGACGCACGCGATCAGAAGCGAGCTCACGGCGGCACGCGAGAAGCTAAGCTACCCCGCGCCAGGCCATGGCCATAGCAGCAAGCTAACGTTACCTAGCGACCACGACATGCTAGCCCCGCAGCTAACAGCTGACTGGCTAATAGTAGGCCCTAAGCAGGCCATGCAGCGATCCAGCAGGCTAACGCAGCAGTTAACAGCTGACTGGCTAACCGTAAGCTATGAACATGTAAACAATGACATAACACTCACCCAGACAGGCCACCGTTCTGAACCTCTCCTCACTTTTTAAGAGAAAAGAGAAAACAAGATGTCAACACCGCTTCACAACGGTGACTTTACCACATCCGACGGAATCAGCACAGTACCAACTGGCCTGTGTAGCTGACTTTGAACATGAATCTGCCGCTATCGCACATTACATGCACATATCCCCTCGTGAAGGAATACTCTCATTTGGATATGAAAGATGGGCCTTAACACGGTGACAGAGAGAATCCACTCGTCCAGAACACACAGGGATCACCAGTGTCAATGGTCGCGGCCCACTAGTTAAAACTATAATGGTCTTCAGACCAAGGCCTTCTGTCGCCTAGGTGGCTGAACAAAGGACCCTAGCCTGGGGCCGGTTTCCATAAACTTTGTCAAGTAGCCCCCATAGCACTAACAGACAAGTGGAGCCCGCCAGCAAACACTACTCACCCAACCTGGAACGCACCGCTTCTCACAACAGCGGCATGTCCGACAGTTCAGCTGTGGCCTGACAGGTTTCACCCCAACAAACACAGCAAGGAACTGCAGTTGAGAAGCATGCAGCGGCGTGCTCCCAATACGAAAACCGGTGGAGGGTTTTTAGAATGATCATCATCTTCCAGACACTCCAGTACGAAGACAATATCGCCGTATTTTCTCGAAAATAGTGAGAGAGAAAATAAAGATATGATGTCAACGTATCCTTGTTTCCCAAAGCTGCTCCTAAACCTTTCTTCCATCATGGTGTCAAGTGTGGGGATCTACCGAGGCACTTCTTCCTTGTGGTGAAAGCGAGAAGGAGGAGAGTGGGTGGCCCCACCCCTGCTTATATGGGTAAGCTGATAGGGGTGTGGTCAGACGAATATTGGGATTAAAGGTACATTGTGGTCTTTATTCAGTGCGCGTGCACGTATGCGAGATAGTGCAGAGAGCGATGCCGAGCGAGAGCGATACGATACAGAACTGAATGACAATGGTCAAATGAAAATGTAAAGATTATATATTTGCATACTATTTCTGTATACTGTGGTCCCTAAACAGTCTTGGAATTACATATTGTGTTATGGCTGTAAAGCTGATACTCTGGTGGATCCAAAGAGCCTGGATCAATAAGGGAATGCATAGTTTCTCTAGAATCATTGTCAATTTAATATAATGTTATTGGTTATTGAAACTAAATCACAGTGTAAATATTATATGTATTATTCCCGGTCTTGAGGTCATGTGGTCCTTTGTTGAGATGTTTGACCTTTGTTTTGTTTTGTTTGTTTGCTTTTTTATTTTGAGTGGTAAAAAAATTGTTTGGTAAGTAATGCACCAAATCTGTGTAACTAATGGTATCAACCCAAAGACTGTCCTCAAAGCCCTTATCCATTCTGAATTTTAGAAATGTGAGTAGGCGAAAATCCAAACACAATGTGTATTACATTTACGCCAGGAAACAATTAACACATACCTCTTCTATGTGGCATCTACTGTTGACCTCGTATCCCCCGCTCAAGATCCCGGTAAACATTTAGACGGTTTCAGCGGAATTGTGTTGCTAGGGCAACAGCTTTCTGTCAGCTTTGATATTAGCAAACACTGCAACAGGAAATTAACTTCGGTCCATTTACAGTAGAACGATTATCTTGTCAATTTGAAACCATCTTATAGAATTGTCAGATTCCGTTTCAGTACGTTTCAGCATACACTTTGCTAGTAACATTCACAGTGATGCCTGCCTTTCCCCACAGCAGTAGATGACTTGAAGCACTTGTATGCATGGAAGCTACAGTATATGACAGACAGACAGAAAGAAAGAAAAAAGAAATGCAGCTCTATGATAATTCATGTAGGTCCTTTGCAATTCAAGAGGGCTCAATGGATTCTGTTCAGTGGCTTGCAAATGGAGAAATCTCCCTCTTTCAGTGAAATGTCACATTCCTTGCATTTAATAATAGGTTCAGAGATATTATAAAGAAGGGGAGATGTAAAATCTATGCAGGAGGCGGATTTCTCCTTTAAAGTTAATATAGGATTTATTGAATGTGGAAGATAGAATTTACTGAATTTCCCTCGGGATCAATAAAGTACTTCTATTCTATTCTATAGGATTTAAGCTCTGTCTGGGAGAATGGCATTGATGCGAATGCATAATGGATATGCATCTATCTATCGGCTCTTTACTCGTTGTGTGTCTGGGTATTTTCTCCAGAAGCCTCCATTGATGAGGGGTCCCGTGTGCCTTGATGCAGAAATAAACGGGCGAGACCAACGCAGGACTGTCTGCCGATTGATTTTTATTTTTTCCTTTTTTTCTGTGAGGAGGCTATCCTCATATCATCCTTGGATCTGATATCCTATCTGTCTCGCCGCCGCAGTCTCCAGATGCCGTCCCAGATGAGAGGGCCCAGACATAGTAGTGCCATGTAATAGCACTTTGAACCCGGGGCACTGGGGCTTTCCAATCACACCCAGAGATGGAATGAATGCCCTTGCGCGGATAAGCTGAGAGAGCAGCAGCGGGCATTATCCATCCTTTCTGCAATGTCTCATGCCTTTGGAATTGAAAAATGATCGGACAGGTTCTTGTATGATTTCTTTAATATCAAATCACATTGCTGCTGCTGTCTGTTGTGTGTGTGTGTGTGTGTGTGTGTGTGTGTGTGTGTGTGTGTGTGTGTGTGTGTGTGTGTGTGTGTGTGTGTGTGTGTGTGTGTGTGTGTGTGTGTGTGTGTGTGTGTGTGTGTGTGTGTGTGTGTGTGTGTGTGTGTGTGTGTGTGTGTGTGTGTGTGTGTGTGTGTGTGTGTGTGTGTGTGTGTGTGTGTGTGTGTGTGTGTGTGTGTTTGTGCATGTGTGTGTCTCTCTCTCGATGTGGCTCTTTTTTGAAGTATACATATGGCTGACACAATACCGGGCAAGCTGGTGAAACAGCCATACAGGGATTCCTTCCTCCTTTGTAGGAAATTCAAGGATGTTTGCCCTTGTAGCTACCTTTGAAAAAGGTTTCACTCCGTTCGTTGTCAAGTTGTACCTATCAGGTACAAGGGAACAATGAATCAGGTTAACAGGGGACATGTATTGTTCATGTTACAGTTCTAGTCTTTGAGAGGATAGAGGAATGAAATCGGTCGCTATAAGAATTGTTTCCATGTGGAAAGGTGTGACATGCTGCCAGTATATCTGGAATTGCTTCTCCTATCGTGACACACAAGTTCCAATTCAATTGTGTCACAGATGAAATTAAAATCTGTCTGAATGTCTCCAAATTAAATGGCTTATTTTGATAAACGTATCATTTACTCAATTTGTCTCAAGTGAAACCCGTGTGAAAATGCAGTTAGCTGAGTTGCACCAAAGCACCGCATCGTGACGTGTGTTCCAATCATTAAGCCATTCACTGTCAGCATAATGGAGGTTCTGCAGTTCAGCCTCGCTCCAAAGTAAGTTTGATGTCGGGTCAGGGACGCAGATCAATCCCCCACCCATGTAATGGCTGGCAGCACTATACTGTTTCCCCTCCCAGTGTCAAGGGTACTTCTTGTATAGGGAGGTGTAGTGGTTACGTCATTGTTGTTTCCGGCCGGTCCACCTCGCTTGAAATTGCAATGTATTTCCAATGGACACATTTCTAAATCGTCTCGTTTAAAACAAATAAAGCATGAACATTGGCATGGTGTACCTTTCTGTGTGTATTCATCCACAATCTATAGCTCAACATGAAACAATTCACAACATAAAATAATTACGTATCATTTTATTTCAACCAAAAATGCTTAAATTAAACAATAATGTTAGTGATAGAAGGGAACTCATTTTGTGCAAAAATGGAAAGCTTGCCAATGTTCAATGTTCAATGTTTCAGCGTCTTTGGGTTCTTGAAAAGCGCTTTATAAATAACATTTATTATTATTATTATTATTATTATTATTATTATTATTATTATTATTATTATTATTATTATTATTATTATTATTATTATTATTATTATTATTATTATTATTATTATTATTATTATTATTATTATTATTATTATTATTATTATTATTATTATTATTATTATTATTATTATTATTATTATTATTATTATTATTATTATTATTATTATTATTATTATTATTATTATTATTATTATTATTATTATTATTATTATTATTATTATTATTATTATTATTAATTATTATTATTATTATTATTATTATTATTATTAGGCAGAATTATTACAATAGCCGATAATACATTTTCCCAATGATAAATTCCTATACGGGTGGACCGTGTGGGAAACTAAAGTGAAGTCAGACTACACCTCCCTATTACAAGTATTACCAGTATTTTTTTACTTGGG
>NC_140169.1:118406995-118416995 GCF_963971535.1 Notolepis coatsorum | reverse complement strand
GGAAGTAACTAAGTACTTTTACTCAAGCAGAGTAGCCCTCTACATGAGTATACAGTATATACAACTGATTATGTGCACTTCTAGGTTACATGAGTATATATACAACTATATCTGTACACCTCTACATGAGTATATATATACAACTATATCTGTACACCTCTACATGAGTATATACAACTATATCTGTACACCTCTACATGAGTATACTCCACAGTATATACAACTATATCTGTACACCTCTACATGAGTATATAGAACTATATCATTACACCTCTACATGAGTATATATAGAACTATATCTGTACCATCCTACAAAGGCAAACCGCAGTAACTAAGTTACTGCTGTTTGCCATTGTAGGGCAATGTACTTAACACTTTGAATGCCAGCAACGCGTTTTGTCGTTAGTTCATGCCGACCGTTGAGTGCCCGCCAACGCTATATAGCATTTGTTTGTCGTATTTTATTTGATTGGCGATTTTAATTCATATTTCATCAATCAAGCCTCAGGTTAGTGCTGCAGAGTCTCTCTGAGCTAAATTGGGAAGATACCGCCCCCTATCGTCTCTCCCTGTGTAACTGCACCCCATTACTTTAGACTGATGAAGGGGGGGGGGGGGGGGGGGGGGGGGCAGTTTCCTCATTTTACTTTTCCGTCAAGCCGACTGAAGAATCCATTGTGATCGCCGGCCTGGAAAACGCGTGCATTATGTATTTACAGTACCCAACGCTGAATCAATAAACGCGATCGATATTTAGAATGGCGATCAGGAATTGGAATAATCTTTTTGGATAACATCTGATCTGAGGTAAGGAATTAATTTTACCAGTCTTAGGATAATCAGAGCTGTTTTCTAAGATATATCAGCGTTTGCCCTATGCGTGTGTGTGACAGTGTGTGTGTGTGTGTGTGTGTGTGTGTGTGTGCGAGATCAGGATATGAGAGAATCGATATTTCAGCCAGCTTCTATAGCGTGCATACGTACACATACACTATCGATAATCTAGCGTTTATTTGAAAACTATTCATAAATAGGCCAAAAAATGACAACGTTTTTGTGTATGCCAGAATGTTCCAGTAAAGGGCGATTATCACGGAATCTTTATATATTTTCCTTGAAAACGAGGGCTTTTCAAAATGCTATAAAACGGAAATGAAGCGATTAAAAAACAATCCGTTTCGACAATGTTGACTGCAAACAAGTCATTGATAAACGACGGGCAGATTAGACACATAGCCATAATTTAAGACAGAGATTATGCGTTCACAACGCTATCATTGAAGTGGGTGGTGGCATGTAACGGGGGTAAGGCGCACCCCATGGCTGGTAATCAAAGTGTTAAGGGCACATTTGAGGTACTTGACTTGGGTTTCAAAGGACCATGTACTTTTCTTTATTTAATTTCTTTTATATATGATTATGTGTTTTTCAATGGGTGATTTGAATGTATATGCACGGGTGTAGACATGTACATGGTTGTGATTGACAGGAGTAGAAGAGCCGTATCCCTCTGCCCTCTCTGTCCTCTCTGTGGTATTGGATATCACTCACCGCCCTGCACCACCGCTGTCAAACTTCATTTCAAAAGTTTGTCATCTGCCAAACCCTGCCTGCATTTTTCCGGCTCGCGCTTGTGAACACGCTGCGGCCGGCTGGAAACCGAGCCAGGGAAAAGTCGGTGATTGGCGAATCCCGACACGCCGGTATAGCGTTTCAAACTCTTCTATCACTACAGAAAACACTGGGGCCCTGCGCGGGGGCCGGGCCCAGGCTCAGACAAATAAATTCCTTCATTAAGAAAATGCGTCTCCGATAACGCATGTTACCACGCCACATGAGATGAATGTTTATGGATTTGAGGTTGTTTTCATATCTGCTAATTCCTTATCGTCATCCATTAGTCACAAAAAAAGGGGGCGTCCGGGCGAGCGAGGCGCTGCTCGTACAGTGAACACTGGGGGGGGTATGGCTGTGTCAATACCCTGGTCTCGCCATTAGCCTCCACTGGAAAACGGAATATATTAGCCAAGGCCGCTAATCAAAGCAAGCTGAATGAGGAATGTAAGTGTGTAATTTATGACATGTTAAATGTGGCTGCTGCTCCCCCGCTCTCTCTCTCTCTCTGTCTCTCTCTCTCTTTCTCTCTCACTCTCTCTCTCTCTCTCTCACTCTGTCGCTCTGCCCTCAAATAAATTCAGCTTAAGCGAAACAACACAGCTTGAGCCTCCGATTTTTAACCATGGGAAACGTTGTTTTCCTAAAGATAAGCATGCGAGGACGTGCGAGTATGTATATTTTCCTCTTTGCCTTTTTTTCACGTTGTGTTTATTTGCCTTGGGGTTGAATTCAGCAGGATTTCAGTTGGCTCGCGGTCCAGATCTCCTTACTTGGGGCTGGTGGAGTACGGGTGCTTTCACTCCAGACCGCATTGATTAGCTTTACAGAGAGGAAGCAGGCAATCTCCCTTCTCCTCTCCCAATACCCTGTGTGTGTGTGTGTGTGTGTGTGTGTGTGTGTGTGTGTGTGTGTGTGTGTGTGTGTGTGTGTGTGTGTGTGTGTGTGTGTGTGTGTGTGTGTGTGTGTGTGTGTGTGTGTGTGTGTGTGTGTGTGTGTGTGTGTGTGTGTGTGTGTGTGTGTGTGTGTGTGTGTGTGTGTGTGTGTGTGTGTGTGTGTGTGTGTGTGTGTGTGTGTGTGTGTGTGTGTGTGTGTGTGTGTGTGTGTGTGTGTGTGTGTGTGTGTGTGTGTGTGTGTGTGTGTGTGTGTGTGAAACAGAGATGTCCAAAAATTATATACAGTATATTGAGAGAGAGAGAGAGAGAGAGAGAGAGAGAGAGAGAGAGAGAGAGAGAGAGAGAGAGAGAGAGAGAGAGAGAGAGAGAGAGAGAGAGAGAGAGAGAGAGAGAGAGAGAGAGATCGTCTCTACCTGTTAAAGCCCCGATCGGGAATCTGTTTTTGAACCCATAGAAATGTTGTTACATACATTCTCGAAGAGAGTTCAATTTATAGAAGGAAAATACACATTTTTCACACCACTGTTTATTCCTAACGTAAACAAACCTTTTATAGCCACAGGATACAGTGAATAGTATTAATATAGTGAATAATAGGTTGTCAATTGTTAGTTGCTGTGTCAAGAGCTCAATCACTCAATTAGAGAATGAAAACATCTGTCAATTTCTATTACCACATCTATTATCTATTTCTTCTTTTTTTTTGCTGGGCTACCCATTCGTTTACATTTAGATTGCGGATTGGACATTTAAGCTCATAGTATTGGACCGTTAAGCTCATAATATTACAGTGTTGGTGTCATTCTCTGTGCCAATTCCCCCATGAATACCCGTGGCCAGTCGATACTATTCATTCCAAATCTCACACCAACAATAAGAGCAGCTATGCAATTTTCTCTCCTTCCAAACACGTGCTGCATCCACAACCCTGAAGTTGAGCTCAGCATTTCTGGAATTGTTGAGAGTGATATCGTTGTTGTTTTTATCTCCGTAAACACAAATTGTAGGCTACAGTGGCGTCAATGCTAGCAACGCCCACTACCTCAGCTTTATTCCAACTGCTGTCTCCATCTCTAACCAGCCACACCCACCCTGCAACACACACACACACTCCTCACTCACTCACTCACTCACTCACTCACTCACTCACTCACTCACTCACTCACGTCACTCACTCACTCACTCACTCACTCACTCACTCACTCACTCACTCACATCACTCACTCACTCACTCACTCACTCACTCACTCACTCGCTCACACACACACACACACGCGCACGCACACACACACACACACACACACACACACACACCCACACACACACACACACACACACACACTCACTCACTCACTCACTCACTCACTCACTCACTCACTCACTCACTCACTCACTCACTCACTCACTCACTCACTCACTCACTCACTCACTCACACCCCTCAAACAAGCACCCCCTGAATTCTGTCTACACACAAACACTGATCACCTGGTATTCATGGCCCTATTTTTTAAAGGAAAATACTGGTGTTTATGTTTGTTTTTTTGGTCCGTCTCCAGTAGCCGACAATGAGCCCCCAGATATCTGTACCATTAGTTCCACCCATTGCCTCGACTGAAAATGTGCATTTAAATTGACTTTAAATTGACCCGCCCCAGATACTTAGATTAGTCGTCGTCTGTTTAAGTTATATGTCATTGTGGCAACCATGCTGTATTAAACAATCCGCAGTTCCGTTCGATTTTGTCCCTTAGCGCTTGCACCAGCACACCCATTGGGTGACTTAACCTCCAACATATTATATTATATATGCCTTGTTCTAAACCAAGGAGGGTCAAATCGAGGAGCTGCCACCAATCGGCCATCCAATGGAGATGGGGGTTATGGTGCATGCTCAGTGATTAACCTGAACGCCTTCATATTTTGGGCGAACGTGAACTGAACGTACTTCCGCTAGATGAACGTAATTGTGAAAGTGTTCATTCTCGGCGCTCTATCACAGTATAACTTCGATCAAATGTGTGCCCGATTTGGGACGGGCACACACACACACACACACTGAAAAGTTTCGGTGTGTGCGTGTTGCGCGCGGAGAGAGAGACTCGTTACGCGCAACGTGGGTTGCCCCGTCAAGGCAATGGTAGGGGAAACACTGATAAATAATCACATTGTGATGGAAATGCCAGTATTCTGATTGCTGTCTGTGGTTATATGGGTTGTGGAAATCATTTGACAAATAATAGCTTGCAGCAACATATTTAAAAAATAACTATAAACTAGTTCATTTTGAAACCATGAACTTTAGTTAAACATTTTGAATTATGAACTATGAACTGAACTAGTTCATGTAGAAAGTGAACTGTGCATGCTGAGATTGCTCTGGTTGAGTGTTTGGGGACCAGCCGTTTGAATGGAAATGCAGCCAAATTGTCAAATGTGCAATGCTCCAACGATATGACGCAATATGTCACCCTGACTTCTCCTCTTATTTCACCCTCGTCACCACAAAAAACGACAGGTGCCTCGATGAAGCCATGATGGAATTACAGCAGCCTGAACAAAACGGAAGCCTCTTCGTGGCATTTTGAAGGGCTTTTTAGAGATACTTTTGTACTGTATCGCTGTCAATGGGAGGTACAGTAAGCTGTGGCCAGATCCCCGGGGAGCAGTGAGAGTACAGATCCAGACATGTTCAGCGTCTCTGAAGCAGGTTAGCCCTGCGTGGTGCTGAACATATTCAGCACCACTGCTGGGTTTTTTACTTCACCCAGTGTATTCTGTCGGGGGTCGTCGATAGCGGTGTTCTTTAGGGTACAGCGCATCCATGGTCCATTACCTCACCATTAAATTACTGCTATCTTTTTATTGTTGTGGAGTGAACCTGACTTTGGTGTAACATTCTAGTTCTCACACATTATTAACTTC
The DNA here is from genome assembly GCF_963971535.1 of Notolepis coatsorum. Taxonomy (NCBI): domain Eukaryota; kingdom Metazoa; phylum Chordata; class Actinopteri; order Aulopiformes; family Paralepididae; genus Notolepis; species Notolepis coatsorum. Next base: position 118,411,562 of record NC_140169.1, on the reverse strand, counting down.
TGTGGCTGCTGTGAACGAGCCATTGCATGACACATCAATATTTCCTGGTGACATTTTGGGAGGGCCCAACGTTTTAAGTGAAAGCTCAGTGGCGGCGAGCCGGTCAAAAGTCACCAGGAAATACGGATACGTTGCGCAATATCTTGCTCTCAGCAGTCACAGGAGTTAATACAGTGTGAAAACTAGACCGTTACACCAAGATCAGGTTCACTCCACCACAATAAAAAGGTAGTAGTCATTTAATGGCGAGGTAATCGACCACGGATATAGCCTAAAGAAATTGATGGTCGACTATGCCACGTGAGCAAAGAACCCAGCATTTTGAGGGTTAGGGGCTCAAGCACCAAAAGGCCCTCACCTACCATCTTTAACCCATTTAGACCTTAAAACGCCTGCTAATAATGCATTATATAGCCTGTATATACACACACACATGTGTTTCCCGGTTTCAATGGGATTATTGAGGAGGTGCAAAGTACTGGTTTTGCACTAGGTTACCTCTGTGTTGATATCCTGCCAAAGTCTCTCTCAGAGATGTCTTCTCATTCCCCCGACCATCTCGATAACAGACCTGACCCCTTCTACATGTGCACCATACAGTGCCTACATTATTCATTTAAAACATATTAAAGATCACATTTCATCTCAAAATGCAGTAGATTATAATTGTACTATATTATAGTAAGGTTTTGAATAACATCACACTGAATAATCTTCTCTGAATATGTTTGTTTTGTAACAAGTAGTTTTGTTCATACCGACATCTTTAGCGTTACAAATATCTAATATTCAAAACTCCTGGAGTGCTGCATCTCCTCAGTATACTGAGTCTCTCTGATCCTGTCCCATTTTAACTGGAGATGATGGTAAACTAAAATGGATTTTTATGCAACAAATACTCCAATAAACACTAGCAAGGCCCAAGGGGCTCAAGCCCTCTCGCTGGGCTCTATACCAGTGTCTGAGAACATGCCGGATCAATCTATGGCAGTAATCTGATGCGGCCATCGTTGTTGTCATTGCTTCTGTCGCTGCTGTTGCGGGTGTTCCTTTTCTTCTGCTGTTGTTATTGTTGCACTGCCAGAGTTGAAGTTGATTTGCGCAGACATGAAGCCAGATGATCCACAGAGACCATGAAAACAAAGATGAAAACTGTAACTCTCTGAGGACTGTGTGCTGTGACCAATGGGACACTGTGATATCTCTGTGGTGTGTGTGTGTGTGTGTGTGTGTGTGTGTGTGTGTGTGTGTGTGTGTGTGTGTGTGTGTGTGTGTGTGTGTGTGTGTGTGTGTGTGTGTGTGTGTGTGTGTGTGTGTGTGTGTGTGTGTGTGTGTGTGTGTGTGTGTGTGTGTGTGTGTGTGTGTGTGCACATGTGCGTGTGTGTGGATGGGGGGGGGGGAGTTGTAAGATAAACAGGACATGCTCTTAGGAGTGGGACGGAGGCCAGTGGACACAGCTGAAGAGGCAGCTGTGAGGAGAAGAGTATGACAGAGCGACGGAGCGAGGGAGGGAAGGAATCAGATGGAAGGGTGGAGGTCAGAAGAAGGAGGCGGAGAGGACAAAATGAAACAGGGACAGGAATATTGGGGACGGAAGGAAAGATAGACGAGAGAGAGAGAGAGAGAGAGAGAGAGAGAGAGAGAGAGAGAGAGAGAGAGGAGAGAGAGAGAGAGAGAGAGAGAGAGAGATAGAGAGAGAGAGGGGAGGAGAGGAACTGGAGCAGGATGAGCCTTTACATATTAAACATAAAATACAACTCTGTCCTCTCAGAGTAGGACAGTCTTGGATAGCAGAGGACAGAGTGCCTCTACTCGGTGTTATAGTGTGACGTATCGTTTTGACACGCTCAGTCGCTCCTGAAAAATACTCAGATGAAGACACACTTGCGTCCAACGCGTTTGCCACACCTGCACCAGGGTAAAACACACGGTCTGTGTGCTACAGTGTTTTTGGAATACGTCCCACGTGATTTACTCAAGTTCTTTTGCGTGTGTCATTTTCATTGTAGTCGCATGTGAAATGTTGCATCGCATGTGGAAATTACCCGCGAGAAATCACGCACTGCAAAGCACACGTGTAAGGCCACACAGGAAGTGTTGGTTGTCAGATATTATTGGAAACGCACAGGAACATGTGTGAATAAGGGGAGGATGAGAGAGAGGACAGGAGGGGGAGGGAAGGGAGGAGAGCACAGAGAGAACAGGTAAATAAATAAAGGCCGTATGTGCTAAATTGACATCTTGTGACTCCCAAACACGTCAGGACTCGTGATGTTTTAAGGTTATAGCGAGGAGAAGGAGTGGCTAAGGTTGCAGCTGGTCAAAGGCATTCTGAGAGTATAATGTTTGACGTTTAAAAAGAAAAAAAGGAAAAGAAAAGAAAAAACATCACTAACAGTGTTTCAATTGTATAAATTAATGTTGTCAAATTGGTTAATGTATTTCTAGGTGCAGAAAATTTCAAAATAGGATGTTAAAAGCATTGCTTTGGAAACACAGGGGTATAATATCACACAAGTTTCAAGTTTGCTTTTTAAAAAAGGTAAAAAGGTGAGTGTTTGTTTAAAGTTAGTGTGTGCATGTGGATGTGTGTGGATGGTTGGGTTAGTGTTGCATAGAGTCATTGAACATCCTGATGGCCTGGGGAGTGGGGGTCTCAGACTAGAAGGTGTTAAGTGAGGGGTTACATTGCTTTCTGGGTAAAGTAGTCATTATGCATAGCAAGAGAAATGGCTCCGGTTTTTTTGAAGCCCTGTAGCTCTGGAGTGAGTATAGTGTGGTGGTATCATGATTCATAAGACATAGATTGAAAAGTACCCGCCCAATTTGTACAAGTGATGGCTTATTTTGTACTTCCATATAAGTACAAGTATAGTATAAGTATAAGTCTTTATTTTTCATCAGATTAACACACACACACATGCGATGGGTGACCCACAGGAAGCTATAAACAAGCACTTATGGACACATATAAGAGAGAGGAGCTTGAGCAGTAATGTGACTGCCTAATACATATTTTTTCACATTTGGATATTTGGATATATAAAAAACTGTACTTTTATAAAAAATGTCATTATTTGTTATATTATTTTTATTTGTATTAAATTATAATGTAAAATATTGTAAGGAAGGGGCAGAGCTTGATATTTTTTTTTACTTCCCCCTGTTCCTTCTCGAACACTTATTGTATCGAAATAGTCTTTGACTATTTACCTTTCTGTTTTTTAAACTTGTTTTATGTTTCTATGTTCGAGACAATTTTTTTTTAATCAAACATGCAAACTCCACACAGATAGGCCCGGGAGATACCCCACCTGGGTAACTGACAAAACGGCAACCTGGTCCCCAAGCAGGAATCGAACCCACGACCTTCTAGCTGTGAGGCGACAGTGTTAGCCACTACACCACCATGCCGCTTGAATGAATGAATGAAAACTTTATTTAACAGATTGCAGAATGGGTACAATACAGTACGGCTCAATACATACAATTGTTAAGGGGATGCAGACCTGAGAAAGACGTTTGTCTTGTTTCCATCAGGGTCCCCCATTTTCAATTCATATAGACATTTATGACATACATAACATACATGACATTTATGGCATAGGGACATATAGGTATTTAGTACTGATACATTTGTGACATAAACGGTATTCAAATATACAGTACTGTTACCCCTAGATCCTGACAGAGTATATACATATGATGGGGAGGGGACTGTACATTAGGAGGGGGTGGGTGGGTGGGAGAGAAATATACATACGGCGGGGAGGGAATATATACATGCGGTGGGGAAGAGACTGTCTATTAGGAGGTGGTGGGGGTTTTGGGCATTTATGGTGGCCAGTTTCGAATTGCAGCCTCTCGTAGGTGCTCTTTAAGAGCGGTTTTGAATGTGGGCAGGGATTCACATTCCTTTACAGCTTTGGGTAGGGCATTCCACATTGTTGTGGCATAATTGCGAAACGTGTTTAGTCCCTTGTTTGAGCCGAATCTGGGTTTAGCATGATTTGTTGAGCTTCCTCTGGTGTAGTGGTTGTGGTATTCACTGACCTTTGGGAAGTATTTTGACATGTACATGGGCACCCCGGTCGTATAGTGTATCTTGTAGACCAGGCCCATTGCAAGTAGCTGTACTCTGTCGTCTACTCTAAGCCATCCTAGGTTGTCAAAGTGGGCAGGGGTGAGGTGGGTTCTGGGGTTCATGTCAAGTAGTAGTCTGACCAGTTTGTTTTGTGATGTTTGTAATTTGGTTTTAAGCGCCTTTGAGGTGCTTTGGTACCATGAGGTGCACACATAGTCATAGTACCCTTGAATGAGTGCTCCTGCCAGAGTCTTCAGGATATTCTTGTTTACCAGAGAGGAGATCCGGTACAAGAATCTAGTTGGTTGGTTGACTTTTTTTATTACATTGGATGCCATTTTGTCACATGAAAGATTTGCCTCTAGGATGGAACCCAGGCAGGTAATTTCGTCTTTCCTTGTGACAATATTGTCACCCACTGTAACTGAGAAGCCGTCGGTCTTGCTGAGTTTGTTATTTGAACCGAAGAGAATGGACTCTGTT
>NC_140169.1:118364495-118404495 GCF_963971535.1 Notolepis coatsorum | reverse complement strand
CCCCCACCCCTATACCAGACAAAATCATTCTACAATATCTTAGATTGTTTGTTAATCATTGTTTTTCCTTTTAGCTTTTAAATCACCCGACAGCAGTCACATATCCCTTGTATTCTGCAGATAGAGAAGAGGAAAAGTAAGAACATAATAGAAAATAAATAAACCGTAACAAGTCAGATCAGTCAGATCGCCTCCGTCACATTATCCGCTTCCATACCCTCAAAGAAAGTCAGGAAAGGATCCCAAATATTGTGGAATTTTTCGGTACAGCCTCTGATAGTATACCGGATCTTCTCCAATTTAAAGAGGACATGTACTATAAATGTCATTTTTCAGTCTCTAGCATTGTATTATAGTAATAGGAGTTCGTATCAATGTGTTTTAGTGTCTAAATACCATATTTGGCGGATTGCTCTGATTCAGCTCAGCCCCTTTCCTCCTCCAGTAAATTAGGCCATCCTGATTTGAAGGCCTGAGTCACGTCATTCGGGCTCTGGGTAGCGCACAGTGATGCGATTGGCTCTGTGGTTGGAGCTAATGCCTGCTCCCATTCTAGCTAGACTAGAGAAGTACCTCTACCTTCCTACATACCGGAGAACAGGAGTGCAGTAACTTGCTTATCTTCCACGATGAGCAAACCCTGCAGGACATGTTCTGTTCCTGGCTGTAAAGCTACTAATACGTCTTTGCACGCTTTTCCCGTGGATGTCGTACTTCGCCAGCAATGGATCAAGTTCGTTTTTGGGGACCCTCCTAGTTCTGTCGCAACGTCTCATACTCTGGTCTGTACTGCACATTTTTCCACCGACGACGTTGTCAATCAAGGTCTTTTTTATGCTGGGGTGGCATCCTGGATGGTTCTAAACAAAGGAGTTGTACCTACTATTTGGGACCCGACAGAAGTAGTAAGTAGATATGTCGTAATTAGTCAGCTAACTAACTAACTGTTGCTACGTTCACTGTGTGTGTGTGTGGGGGGGAACCATTGTTTGGGGGGGGGGGGGTGAGGTATGTTATCATCAATACAATCTAACATTACTGTGTGTGTTCGACGGTATGCTGCTCTTTATAAAGTAATGTTATAGCAAACTATTGAAGCAAGCTAGTCATAACAAGTAAGTACTGCTCAATACCAACACAACTGCTTGAGGATGCTAGTGTAGCAGGGTGGATTATCCCTGCTTCGTGGGAACGGTTGCTGGCAGTCACAAGGTAGCTGGACACAGTAGAGCTCCGTCAACTGCACCCTCGTCTTTGGGCCTGGAGCGTCAAACCGGGACCCGGTAGTGGGAGTGAATGGGGCCCGGGATTTACCAACCTGGTTTGGTACTCTGGTCCTCCTCGCCTCTCCGGGGCGGTCAGCAGTACTCCCCAACTCGCTCTCACTTCCCTGATTACCTCCGTGGGCCCTCCCACACCTAGTGACTGATATGCCTAAATGGATTCGTCCCTCCCGCAAGCAGTACCCTCCCTTGATGACCACTAGAAACCTTACAATGAAAAGGGGAGAGTTGGGTAGGAAGGGGTCAATCATATATACGTTACCCACACCAAAAGAGTTAATACTGGGCACAGGAATGGACACGCACACACAACAATTCCCGTCTTAGTTGTTTAGTATTAATTATACTGGGCAGTGACAAGTATTACTGCAATGAGTCAAATGGCATACACTATCATTATTCCTAATTACTAATAATTAGAATAATAACATATATAGCACTCTTCAGCACCTCGCGCCCGGGGTATACTGGAGTCTATATAGCCGTTAGCAGCATGCTAACTATACCGGTCACACTGCTACTATACCACTCTATCTATGGACGTTAGTCCTTGGGTCGGTTTCTCTTACTCACGCACTATCACGGATGCTTCTAGAATAACCCGTCACTAGCAAGTATGTCTCGTCACCCGTCGCTCGCTCCGGCGGGGCTCTCTGGCTCACTTCTCTCACGGGGCTATTCCAAAGCACCTCCCGTTGTAGCTGCGACTGTTCATGGCTACATCCCACACCGAAGAGAGCCTTCCTGCTCCCCTCACCTCCAGGAGATTCCCTCTTCCTCGTTGCTTGCTTCTCTCCACGCTCCGCCTGCCACCTGCCGCCCCCTGCTGGCCCCACCACCTAGCCCCACATAAAGAGAACTGGGTGGATCGAATACGATCCAGTTTTACTGTTTATAATCCATATTCCAGCCGGCGGAAGACGTCATTGTTCGAAAGAATATCAATGGAAACTAGTCAACATGTCTTTGTGCACAAAGGGGAGATAAAAGGCAAGTCAGCACTTTTGAATAATAGCAACATATTCAGGATGCTACACTAGGATGGAGACCAGGAAAATACTTTCGTCTTGTTTACATCAGGGTCCCCCATTTTCAATTCATTATTACAATTGACATACAGTTAGGGTGACATGACGTCCCACTTTTGATTATACTGCACAGCCAATTGACCTAGGATGCATGTTCCCAAATAACTTTCCTTTATAATAACGTTACTATATAAATTTGCGGGAGGACATTAGGTCAAATGGCTGTCCAGTACAACCAAAAGTATGGGACACCTGGTCGCGTATACAGAACTGTTGCATATGATGGTATGCTGTTCTTTATAAAGTAACGTTATAGCAAACTATTGAAGCAAGCTAGTCATAAGTAAAAACTGCTCAATACAAACACAACTAGTCAGAGGTAAACAAGGTAACGTTACTTATAGCAAGCTATCGAAGCAAGCTGGTCAGAAGTAAGTACTAACGTTACTGGCTCTTTTCGGCAAGCCATTAGACTAACGTTACAATATAAACTTACCACTCGGAAACTATTTGCAAGCCTCGCTGTTGCAACTCAACTTCTTCTTCCGAAACATAGTCTGGGTCGCTCTCTGGATCCCAAATATACGGTACCGGTACAGCCATGTTGTATAGTATAAAGTGTTTCCTATTCACCTGGAAGGACGGGGAGATGGGCGGAGGAGATGGGCGGAGCTATTTGGTGCGTGGCTGTCACTCAAAGCATTCTGCTAGTATGGGTGGAGCCAAGCCAATAACAGCCTGAAATCCAGAGGCAGAAAAATGCTGGTTTTGAGTACTTGATTAGAAATATAAAACAATGATTATTTTTGGAATAAACCTTACAGATGTCTTACATAGACTCACAGGAATTGTGTAAAGTTGCCCAAATAGTGCTAGGAATAGCAGTACATGTCCCCTTTAATATGATACATGACCTCTCTCATCCAGTGGCTGAAGACAGGTGGTCCTGGGTCCTTCCATTTGAATAGTATCAGCCTTCTGGCCAAAAGTGAGCAGAAGGCCAACATTCTAGATTCCCACCATCTAAAGTGGATGTCCGCTGGGGCCACTCTGAACAATGCAATATATGGCGATGGCTCCACCTCCTTTCCAAATATCTTAGAGAAGGTGTCAAAGATGGTCTGCCAGTAGGTGTGCAATTTAGGGCACGTCCAGAACATGTGGAGCAGAGTGGCTGGAGCCTGTCTACAACGGTTGCATAGAGGGTCTATGTCGGGATATATCTTAGAGAGCCTGTATTTAGACCAATGCAGTCGGTGTACAATTTTAAATTGGATAACCGCATGTTTAAGGCAAATGGAAGAGGAGAAAATCCCCTGTATTATCTTGTCCCATGTGACCTCTGTGATTGGTTCACCTAAGTCAGCCTCCCATCTGCCCCTGAGGAGGTCTAAAGGTGTCGAGTTGCTTCTATTAAAGGAAAACTCCAACATTTTGGGAAATTAGCTTATTTAACATTTTCCCTGGAGTTAGACAAGAAGATACCTTTTTTGTCTCTGTGCATGCATTAGTCTTAGGGAACAGTCGCTCTGTTAGCATAGCTTAGCTTCATCACTGGAAGTGAGGCGGGGCCGGAGCCTGGCGTTCCCTTACAGTGTATAGTTTGATTGATTGATTGAAAAGTTTATTAACAGATTGCAGAATACACTCCAAATACAACTCCAAAACATTCATGTAAACATGTTGTGACCTGTGTATTCACCACGTGGAGAAATAAAAAATAATTGAATTAGACAATTACGTTTTATAAGCAAATATACTCTGAACTATTTTTTTCCTAACCACTCCTCTCTGAGCGCAGCCAGTGATTTCAACGTGTCGTCGTGATTGTTGACATTCTCATTCATTCAAAGGATCCAAACCGATTGAAGTTTATGGATACCATGACTTGAAATCCTCTTACCTTGACGATTAAAAGCCTCCCCAATTTAGAAAACAGTAATCCAATGGCTGGTATTGTTATACCGGACGCTCTGAGCTAACCGGAGCTAACACAGATCAGGATGGTAAAGCATATATAATGACTTCCTTTCTGGGGTTGTCAAAATAAAAGTGCAACGTTTATAGCAGCGGAAAACGTTTATTTTGTACATTATCTAACGTTAACACGAACCTAAACTAACGTTACAACTAACCTAAAGTTAGTTTAGGTTCGTGTTAACGTTAGATAATGTACAAAATAAACGTTTTCCGCTGCTATAAACGTTGCACTTTTATTTTGACAACCCCAGAAAGGAAGTCATTATATATGCTTTACCATCCTGATCCAGTGATCTGTGTTAGCTCCGGTTAGCTCAGAGCGTCCGGTATAACAATACCAGCCATTGGATTACTGTTTTCTAAATTGGGGAGGCTTTTAATAGTCAAGGTAAGAGGATTTCAAGTCATGGTATCCATAAACTTCAATCGGTTCGGATCCTTTGAATGAATGAGAATGTCAACAATCACAACGACACGTTGAAATCACTGGCTGCGCTCAGAGAGGAGTGGTTAGGCAAAAAATTGTTCTGAGTATATTTGCTTATAAAACGTAATTGTCTAATTCAATTATTTTTTATTTCTCCACGTGGTGAATACACAGGTCACAACATGTTTACATGAACGTTTTGGAGTTGTATTTGGAGTGTATTCTGCAATCTGTTAATAAACTTTTCAATCAATCAATCAAACTATACACTGTAAGGGAACGCCAGGCTCCGGCCCCGCCTCACTTCCAGTGATGAAGCTAAGCTATGCTAACGGAGCGACTGTTCCCTAAGCCTAATGCATGCACAGATACAAAAAAGGTATGTATCTTCTTGTCTAACGCCAGGGAAGATGTTAAATAAGCTAATTTCCCAAAATGTTGGAGTTTTCCTTTAAGTAGTTCATAAATTCTGCTTATAGCCTGTTTCTGGATCAGTTTACAGTTCAAGATTGAGTCTAAAAGGGAGGCCGGAGGGCACACTGGGTAGCAGTCCGAGTTCGAAGTTACGAAGCTCCGGAGTTGCAAGTATCTATAGAAGTGTGACCTAGGGATCTTGTATTTCTTTACTAGCTGTTCAAAGGAGGCAAAGTTGCCGTCTATATAGAGGTCAGACAGCGTAATCACTCCACTCCCAACCCAACTGTCAAAGGCTTTATCCATCGTTGATGGGACAAACATGTGATTTCTTGTGATCGGAGCAGCCAGTGATAGTTCCCTGAGGGAGAAGGTTCTTCTAAATTGGTTCCACACTTTTATCGAGTGGATGACAACTGGGTTCGAGGTAAAGCTAGATATGGGCTGTGTGAACGGGAGCTTAGCACATAACAAGGCAGATAGGGAGTTGGATTTAACCGACGCTCTCTCCAGTACTGTCCACCAGGGGGCTGTGTCCTCCCCCTTTACCCAGTATAATAACGATCTTATGTTTGCTGCCCAGTAGTAGTAAATAAAGTTTGGAAGCGCCATCCCACCCATTACGCGAGGTCTCTGCAGCATAGATCTTTTGATCCGGGGCGGTTTTTTGTTCCAGATAAAGGAAGATATCTGGTTGTTTATCTTGGAGAAGAATGTTTTGGTCAGAAAGACTGGAAGACTCTGAAATACATATAGAAATTTCAGCAATACATTCATCTTTATTGTGTTGATTCTCCCACCCAGGGATAGCGACAGGGGGTCCCAACGTTCAATATCTCTCGCCAGGTTAGACAGTAAAGGTTGATAGTTAGCCATATATAGGTCCTTATGTTCATGCGTGATCCATATCCCGAGGTACTTGAACTTTTTAGGGCTAATTTTAAATGGGAATGTGCTCAGAGGTATCCGATCCGCCGAGGTGCCGACGGGCATCAGTTCGCTTTTTTGAATGTTGATTTTGTATCCGGATATTTTGCCGAAGTCCGCAAGTAGGGTCATCAACCGAGGAAGACTTGTTTGGGGTTGTGATATATACAACAACATGTCGTCCGCGTAGAGCGAGACTTTATGCTCCGAGCCCGCGCGCATGATCCCTTTGATATCGGTATTTTGCCTCAGAGCCAGCGCAAGGGGCTCCATTGCGATCACGAAAAGGAGTGGAGATAAAGGACATCCCTGTATCGTACCCCTATGGAGTTCAAAGTAGGTGGATAGATTGTTGTTGGTGCGAACGGCAGCCATCGGAGACGTATATAGAATTTTAATCCAAGCTATGAGCTTAGGGCCGAACCCAAACCTTTCCAGAGCGTGGAAAAGATAGTCCCACTCCACCCGATCAAACGCTTTTTCCGCATCGAGGGAGAGGACCACCTCAGGTGTTCCGGGTGGAGAGGGGCTATACAGGATATTTAGGAGGCGTCTGATATTAAAGAAAGAGTATCGATTCTTGATGAAGCCTGTTTGGTCCGGCGAGATAATCGAGGGGAGAACCCCCTCTAGACGACGGGCCAGAACCTTAGCGAGAACCTTGACATCGGCGTTAAGGAGGGAAATTGGATGGAATGAGCCGCATTCCAGGGGGTTCTTGTCTTTCTTAAGGATTAAGGAGATAACCGCTTGGCGCATGGTCGGAGGAAGAGAATTTGTCAAGAACGATTCGTCAAATACGGCTAGCATCAGTGGGGACAGCTGGGTTTAGAATTTTTTGTAGAAGTCTGTAGGGTAACCGTCTGGCCCCAGGGACTTGCCACTCTGCATAGATATAATCACTGATGTAATCTCCGCAACCGTAAGTCCCTCCTCCAGATCTGCGGCCCTCTCTGGGTCGACTGTCGGGACGCGGAGGGTCCTGTAGAAATCGTCTAGCATGGAGGGCCCCACTTGTGAGTCCGAGGTGTATAACGATTGGTAGAACGTTTTAAAGCTTTTATTAATTTTAAGGTTGTCAGTGGCTTTTGAGCCCCGCTCGTCGTTGATAGAGGCGATGGACTGGTTGGCAGTTCTTTGTCGTAGCTGATGGGCAAGTATCCGTCCGGCCTTCTCCCCATGTTCATAGTACCCCTGTCGCGTTTTGGTAATGAGGTACTCAGCCTGTCGCGTTGACAGGAGGTCAAACTCAGTTTGCAGCGATATACGTTTTTTCAACGTGTCGGTTGATGGCGAGTGGCAATGTAGTCTATCTAGCTCCAAAATCTCGTTCGTCAGTTGCTTAAGGCATGCCGTGTTTATCTTCTTTTGGTTGGCGCAATATGAAATCACCTGTCCCCTTAAGTACGCCTTCAGTGATTCCCAAATGGTTAAAGAAGACATTCCCGGAGTCTTATTAATGTCGAGAAATAATGTAATTTCCGAGCTTGTGAAGGCTTCCTCCGACAGAAGCAACGGGTTGAGTCTCCACTGGCGGTGGCCGAGCGTGAGAAGGTATTATGGACTGGGGAAAAAAAGGAGTATCCTCTGGATGTAGGATTACGAAACCGCCACACGTCAGCTACCCCATATGATTTAAGAAAGCGCCAGATTGCACAGGACGAGCTAGACTGGGGGGCCTTCCTGGGCGAGCTACGGTCCAGCACCGGGGAGAGTGCACAATTCATGTCGCCGCCAAGGATGAGATGGTGCGAGGTCATTTCGGGTAGGCGGGAAAAAAGGCTGGTGAAGAACGTAGGGTTGTCCCAGTTTGGTGCGTAGATATTAGCCAAAATGCCCGGAAATTAATGCAGTTTCCCCACCACTATAATATAGCGCCCTGCAGGGTCGGCTTCTACACTAGTAGTAAATGGCGTGTTTTTATCTATCAGAATGGCTGCTCCTCTGGCCTTTGTGTGGAAGTTGGAGTGATACATCTGTCCCACCCATCCTCCCCCCAGTCGAGCATGGTCTGCAGTTTTTAAATGCGTCTCCAGTAAAAACGCTATGTCTGTATTGAGTTGTTTTAAATGTGTAAGTACCTTCTTAAGCTTTACTGGGTGGTTGAGTGATTTAACATTCCAACTCACGAAATTGACAGAGCACCCTTCCAGCCCCATGGTATCACCTGTGTCGATCATAGTAGATGAGAGAGGCCATGCTTCTGGAACCTATAGAGCGCTCAGCACAACTGCAGGTGAAAAGCAAAACAGACGTCTGATCAGTTAAGCATGTTGAATGTACAAGTCCGGTAACCCCCCCCCCCCCCCCCCCCCCCCCCTGACACGTATAAAAAACAAGGTGTCCAAAATACCCTTCAGAAACTAATCCACACATAATGTGCTTATGTTGGAGGTGTTCTACCTATGGAGCCAGCCGCTCAGGCCTATCGAAAAAAAACGTACTCAGATCTTGGTATTATATAAGGTCTTCAGCTGTCCATTGGGATACACCCAACCAGGTAGGGCAATACAGGTGGCAGCGGTGAACGGTAAGTATAACAATAATACATTAACATTAGCAACCTCACATCAAGCAGGCCCTGAAATAAGGCAAAACATCTTACTCCCGAGCAAGGGCAACCAACATGCCCCGTTAAACACAAAGAAGGGTGCCTGATAGAATAAAATAAATTGAATTGGAAGAGGTGAGGGAGTGTGCGTGTGTCCGTGCATCTACAAATGGGTGTGTACCTGGGCATATGCCCTTCAGTGTTCGTGCATGTGTGTGTGCCCACGTGTGCGTAGTACGCCATAGAATCTCTAGCTCCATTAGGTATGCGGGCGCGTGCGCCATCTTAGGTGTGAGCATGTGTGTACATATTTATATGTCTGTATGTGTATACACACATTGTCCTATTGGGGCCAAAATTATACACTGTTCACATTGTCTGTACATCATAAGCATAGGGCAACAAGTTTGCTGGAGGTTGGTGAGTCACTTAGCTTGGTAAACAGTGTCCAGTAGTGTCCTCTCAATGCTAGGCAGACGATGCTACACATAAATGATCACACAGTAGACATTACAGTAGCCTCTATATACATATTGACCTGTTGTAGTTAATATGATACATTGTTCACATTGCCTGCATATCATAAGCAGCACGTACACACCGACACATCTCTCTTTCTATGTGGTCTCACCCGTCGCTGCGTGCACAATGTTCTTTCTGACGTAGCTCATTGCCTCCTCTGCATCGGTGAACTCTTTCTCTTTTCCCCTGTGCGTGATGCGAAGTCGGGCCGGAAAAAGAATGCCGTATCGGATGTCTTCAAGGCAGCGTAATAGCTTCCTCACCTCCGTAAACGCAGCCCTGGCCTTCACGACGCCCGTGGCATAGTCGGGGAAGATTGCAATAGACTTTCCGTTGACCTGCAATGGAGCCTCAGTGCGCGCCCGTCTCAACACCTCGACACAATCTTGGTAATAGTGGAGTTTAGCCACGATAGCACAGGGCTTCCCGTCTGGCCTCTTCGGCCCCAGTGCTCTATGCGAGCGGTCCACCAGCACTTCATGGTCCATTTGCAGCACGTCTTTCAGCAGCTTTGAGACCGATGCAGTAGAGCTTGAGCCGTCCGTCTCAGCTATTCCAAGTATCCTCACGTTACATCTCCTCATCCTTCCTTCCATATCGTCACACTTTCCCCTGAGACCAGTCATCTCCGTCTTTAGGTCGTCGACTGTGACTTGCAGCGTTGCCACCTCGTCCGACCACCTCGAGAGACCACCCTCCACGTCCTTAACCGCAACCTCCATTTTGTTAATGTCCACACGCAGTGTCGCTACACAGCTTCGCATTTCCTCCTTTATCGCTTTCAAATCATTTCTGATAAGGTCGAACTCCTTGGAAAGTGCACCTTTCAATTCCGATTGTATTATCACTGCGATTTCGGATTTCAGCGCGAGGAGAATCTCCGTCTTTAAGGCTGTGGTATCCACGTCGGCCATCTTTGACGGTGTGGTCGGTGGTGGCCCAGAGGCGGAACCCGAGGCTTTCTCAGGCCTACTTGTAGCCGGGACGTATCCAAATTTGCGAAGGTTTGATGCCATCTGTCCGTGTAAAAAATTACCAACGGTTTGAACAAATGTACCCTGAGTAAGATTCACTAAGTTATGTAAATCCGTAAGCTTATTAAATTAAGATAAAACAACAAAAAGTAGAGGCTCGACGGGAGCGAAAACAGAAAAGCGTACTACTCCATTGCTCGCCTAGCCACGCCCCCCTGAATCCTTAGTTTAAAGGTAAATAACAATATTGTTGTTTTCTTTAGGAGTTTGATAATCAAAGTTCTCAATTATAGTGTGGGCTGTTTACTTAATTTTACATAATTACGTGGCTGTTTAAGTAACTAATTAGCGTTCAATTGTTGTTTTGGGAATATTTGCCTTGTTTTGTGAGGAAAGTTTAACCCTAACTGTCATACTGTAATGCAGTGGTCCCCAAACTACGGCCCGCGGGCCGAATCCGGCCCGCCTCCACATTTGGCCCGGCCCCCTAGAGCCCCAGAGCTTTAAAAAATATATATAATGTTTTTTTAGATGGCAGCATCCCCATTGTCTGTGCTGAATGTTTGTTAGTGTTTGATATTTTTTGTTGGTTTTTAGTACTTTTAAGCATCCATTTTTAGTAAGTAGTAGCTTTCACTTGATCCTATAATTTTTTCATTCACCGATTTGTGGACTTTTTTTTTGTATCCTGAAAGGCGCCTTATAAATAAAATGCATTATTATTATTATTATTATTATTATTATTATTATTATTATTATTATTATTATTATTATTATTATTATTATTATTATTATTATTATTATTATTATTATTATTATTATTATTATTATTATTATTATTATTATTATTATTATTATTATTATTATTATTATTATTATTATTATTATTATCATCCAGGAGGGAAAAGACACTTTGGATAGTAGGGACTGCATCTCATGCCTGTCCTGGCCAGGAAACACTTTGCAACTGTGATCTCCTCTGGCAGTAGTTTGATATTGTAATGTGTGGCGAGGGGTTGCAGCAATTCCACTGAGAGAAACTGGTCTGAGGCTGGATAACATGCCTGTATGCCTCTCATAAGTTGTTCTCCAACTCATGAGAACCTGCTCTCAAGCTCTTGCAGCATTCTGTCAAGGACTGGATAGAACAGTCTCAGCTGATCTCCTGAGCTGAGGTCTGAGCTTGTGCCACAAGATGACTCAACTACATACTCGTCCATCCTTTTCTGCTTCCTCCTTTGGCTGGTAGTATGTTCCTCAATCCCAAGGCCATTACATATGGCCTTTGTCCTGTCATACATGTCCACTGCCATCTCTGAGGTGCGATAACCTTTGAGTGTGTCCTGCACTGTGTTTTTAAATAGTACAGAGCTAGAGCTAGGTGGTCTGTAGGTACAAATAGTGTTATTTATTTCATTAATATAGTGTTATTATTTATTTCCTGAATTTTTTTTCTGTGAAGATCCCGGAAAGGGTTATTTGGTTATGTGTGGCTTTCTGGAAAACAATAAATGTTTACGCTTAGGCACCCCTGCGATCGTCACACTTTTTCTGTTACAAACTGACGCCGGCCCCCACCAGCAGGGACGTGCACATGACTTTAGAGGGGCAGGTGCTCAAAGGCTGAAAAGGGCACTATACACTTGTGTGTATATATTAACCGAGCGCGCGTAGCGCGCAAGCACGATTTTTAAGGGCCCTTTTCGGGCAGGGGGCCCCTTTTTTATGTTTTTTGGGGGGTTTTGGTGATCAAATATTGAATATTGAACTCTAATAATCAGAGCAGGAGCTCACTTATCCTTGAAAGACACTTTTATCACTGACTTAAAAGGCCCATACATCTCCATAAATGTTCAGGGGGGAGGGAATAAGTGCTTACCCAACAGACCCCAAGAAGTACTGTATATTCTGTATTGTTTAATATAAATGCATTTTTTATTCCAATCCCGATTTGTATTTGAGATTCCCAAATCCCATCGGACTTGACTTCTTCGTGTCTCTCAATGAGTGTAATACCAGCATTCAACTGTATGCGCCACAGCGGTTTCTATCATCATCATCATCACGAGGACTACACAGACGCTGTCCGTCTGAAAAGAAAAGAACTGTTGCCCAAGATGAGAGCTGCTCGTGAGAGAGGAGAGATCGCCTTTCTGAGGTATGACAGACTGATAATCCGACCACGAAGTAGCACCCCAAAGCAGCCGAGGGACAGTTGAATGGTTGTTGCCCTTGCCACACCTACCAACGTTATGATTGAATAAAGTATACAATGCTAATTAATACTAACCTACCCAAAAAGGGGTTAAAGATGGCACATATAAATATATGTAGCATAAGAAACAAGCTAGCTGAGATATCAGAGATTTTACTATCAGACAATTTCCATATTTTAGCTATATCAGAAACACACCTTGATTCTACATTTGAGGATGGGGCATTGCAAATTGATGGATACAACATTTTTAGAAAGGACAGGAATGCATTTGGGGGAGGGGTTGCTTTTTATATTCAGAATCTTATTCCAGTGAAGATTAGGGAAGATTTAATGAATAATGAAATTGAAACATTATGGCTGCAAGTACACTTGCCTCATTTGAAGCCTATGTTGATCGGTTGCTGTTATAGACCACCTAGTGCAAATAATGTGTATCTAGAACAAATATGTGACATGTTGGACCAAGTGTGTGATTTGAGTAATGAGATTTATTTTATGGGTGACCTTAACATCGATTGGTTTTCATTGAAATGCCCATTGAAAAAACGACTTCTAACTGTAGCAAATGCATGTGGTCTATCACAGGTAATTAACAAACCAACTAGGATATGTTTGAAAAAGGATGGTAACCAGGTCTCAACCTGCATTGATCACATTTTTACTAACAATGCGGAGCTATGTTCCAAGGCGGTATCTGTAACTGTTGGTTGTAGCGACCATAACTTAATTGCTATTGTGAGGAAGACTAAAATGCCAAAACTAGGACCTAAAATAATTTACAAAAGATCGTATAAAATGTTTAATCAAGACAGCTTTGTGAAGGATGTTGAAAATCTATGTTGGTCAAAGGTGTTGAGGGAAAAAGATCCTGAAAAATCTCTATGGGAATTTGATACCATTTTTATGCCACTTGTTGACAAACATGCACCATTGAGAAAGTTTACAGTCAGAAGCGTCAGAACACCATGGTTGGATGATGAACTAAAAGAATATATGATAGAACGTAATCGAGCTAAATTAATAGCAAATACATCAGGTTATAAATCAGACTGGGAGGTATATTGTAAATTAAGAAATGTTGTTACAAAATGTAATAAGAAGAAGAAGAAATTGTATTATGAAAATAGGTTTAATTATATAAAAAATGACAGTAAATTATTATGGAATACTCTAAATGAAATAATGGGCAGGAATAAGAAACCTACCCCATCCTTTCTAGAAACGGAAGGAAAATTCCTCACCAAACCAGTTGAGATTGCTAATCATATTAACAATTATTTTATTGGAAAAGTAGATAATTTAAGAAATAATATGCAAACAATAGATAATGAAAAATCTTATTTATTAATAAAGAATAAAATAATGAAAGATAAAAATTGTCAATTTAATTTTGATAGTGTGACTATAAGTAATGTAGAATATATGTTAAGTACCACTAAAAACAAACCACCAGGTGTTGACGGTCTTGACGGGAAACTTCTGAAATTGGTCCCTGATTTAATTGCCCCTGCTATCTGTCATATTATAAATCAATCCTTTAGTGAATGTTTGTATCCGCAACAGTGGAAAACTGCCAAAGTAATACCACTGCCAAAAAATTTGAAATTGCCATTCTCAGGATCTAATAGTCGTCCCATAAGTTTACTGCCAGTTTTGAGTAAACTGATGGAAAGAATAGTAAGTGAACAGATTAAAAGCTACTTTTCTTTTAACACATTGACCACTGATTTTCAACATGCATATCGTGAAGGACATTCAACAGCGACTGCTTTAACCCAAATGACGGATGATTGGCTGAAAGAGATAGATAAAAAGAAAATGGTTGGAGCTGTCTTGCTTGATTTTACTGCAGCATTCGACATCATAGATCACAAATTCTTACTTAAAAAACTTGAATGTTACGGTTTCTCCTCATCTGCACTATCTTGGATGCAAACTTATTTAGCAAACCGGAAACAAATAGTTTTTTTTTAATGGGAGTTACTCAGAAGTTAAAACGGTAAGGTGTGGAGTACCCCAAGGAAGTTGCCTTGGGCCTTTGCTCTACACCATATTTACAAATGACATGCCTCTTGTCCTAAATAAGTCCTATATTTCTATGTATGCGGATGATTCAACGATTTACACATCAGCCTCAACAGCCAATGAATTAAATACGGTTCTAAAGGCAGAGTTGCAATCAGTGATGGAATGGATAAAGAATAACAAACTAGTTCTAAACATATCAAAGACAAGTAGCATCATTTTCGGTTCAAACCATACTCTAAGAACGAACCCAGTCTTGAAACTTTTGATAAGTGATGTGGTAATTAATCAAGTCCAGGAGACTAAACTCCTAGGGGTAACATTAGACAGTAAATTGTCATGGTCACACCATATAAACAATATAGTAGTGAAAATGGGAAGAGGGATTTCTGTTGTTAAAAGATGTGCTCATTTGTTACCACTAAATTCTATCAAACAGGTAATTCAAGCTCTGGTTTTGTCAAATCTTGACTATTGTCCTGCAGTATGGTCGAATGTAACAACGAATAAACTGAAAAAATTACAAATGGTACAAAACAAAGCAGCACGTATAGCGCTTCGCTGTGAGTACAGAACTAATGTTGCAGCGATGCACAGTTGTTTAACTTGGTTACTTGTCAAACATAAATTACTCTGCTCACTCCTTGTATTCACTAGGAATATTCTTGTTACAAAGATCCCCTCAATTTTATATAACAATTTATCAATAAGTCTTGACAGACACAACCATTCCACCAGACATGCTTCTGCACGAGGTTTTACACTTCCAAAAGTGAGGTCGAATGCAATGAAGCGAACTGTCATGTTCCGTGGTATGCAGGAATGGAACTCTCTTCCCAGACATGTTAAGCAGGAGAATAGTAAATACCGTTTCAAAATCGTGGTAAAACAACATTTTCAACCAAAGAAATTGACATTCCCTAATAGATAGTGTGTACGTAAATGAAAATGTATGTGTCTGATATTTTTATCTTGTATTATGAATTTGATTAGGGTTTTTATTGTTGTTTTAATTGTCTGTATGACATGTAAATGTTGTGAGTGTATAAGGGTTTTTATTGTTGTTTTAATGGTCTGTATGTCATGTAAATGGTATGAGTGTATAAGGGTTTTTATTGTTGTTTTAATTGTCTGTATGACATGTAAATGTTGTGAGTGTATACGTCTGTAACTGTATTTTATGTGTTATGGACCCCAGGAAGAATAGCCCCAGCACTGCTGTGGCTAATGGGGATCCAAATAAACTTAAACTTAAACTTAAACCACCCATGCTATGCATAAAATATATAGGTCCGCGGAGAGGCACGCTGAGGAGGCCGTGCAAACTGCAATGGAATATGGGGCATCTCTCTCTCTTTACCTAATATTTTGATTCTATCCTGACATTTTTCAGTTGGAAGGGCAGTCTATATGCGTAACGGTAAAAAAAAAAAGAAAAAAGAAAATTTCAAAAAGGGCACTTTTTTGATGAGGCTCAAAAAGGCAGGTGCTCAAGCACCCCTTGGCCTCTATGTGTGCACGTGCCTGCCCACCAGAGAATGGAAAAGTTATGTGGCCCTCACAGGAAAAAGTTTGGGGACCCCTGCTGTAATGCCTGTCATGCATGCTACAAATGTATTTTTCATTTGTTGTTTTGTGTATACATTTTTTTTTACAGAATGCCATCTTTACCACTGCAGCCAAAGAAATCAATTCATTTATATAGTAAAAGATTGCAGCAAGCTCATCTAATTGGATCCACTGTGCTGCAGGGACCACAGTGCTATTGAGTGGAACAGCCAGCACAGACTCCCTGGGCCCTCAGGTGCCCATGCAAAATAATCAATTTGGAGGCGCTCATTTAGTTCTACCTTTCCAGCTCGAGTCGACTGAGCACATGCATGCTGCTTTGAAGCCAGGCCCTGCTTCACAATCATATTCAAACACGTTCACATCTGGGGTATGTAGAGTACAACCCACATTGTTCTACTCTTGGCTGTTGAGAACACACACTGGAGAAGTGTGTGGGTGCCTTGTTTAAAACTTAATCTCATAATTGGATCTCTACCTGGTTTTGGTAACAAGGAGATAATGGCCCTGCACATAGAGGGGGGCATGGATTCAGATTATAATATTTAATAATAATTTAACAACAGTAAATATGGAGAAAGATACTTTTTCCTGAGTTCATCTTCATGAATGCAATCTCAATCTCAACCTGTGTAACAGGGCATCAATCAAACTAACTCTAGGGAGGCTGAAGCCTTCAAAGAAAATGTCCAACTCAGCTTCATTTGCATTGTTTACTGTACCATAGCGTTTTGAGTATGTGCAGCAAGAACCGTGCATGCAATCTACTGTAAATACAATTACTTTTTATTATGGAAATTGGTCGGCCATCGGATTGCAACATGGATTTTTGCTAAACGTTCACAGAAAGGCAGATAAACTAACTGCGTTCTAATGTATGCCAATAACGTTCAATTTTGTGATAGATAATCCTGAAAAGAAATTCATCCACAAGTAATTTGATTGACAGAAGCTGGCTTGAGCTGGGTAGTCGTTTTTCAAAATTCCGACGCTCATTGAAAGCCCTGAGTGTCCTTCATCATAAAGACTACAAACAAAATGGCGGCTCGCATTTATTTCCGTAGATGTTCGCTAGCCGAGACTTCCGGCCATGACGAGTAACTAGGAGGTTGCACATTTTAGGCTCAGCTGCTAGCATGTAATTTAATCCTACAAAACTAATACAAATAATATGCAAAGTCGCGCAGTATATGTATAAGAATATCCGGAATCAAAATGTCAGGAAAAAACGCTAAAGAAAAAGGAAAGAAAGATAGAAAGAGAGGCGGCGGAGGCTAGCAACGCCACCAAGCAAGATGAAAAGATGGCTAACGTACACGAGGACGTCGACAAATCAGATGATGAAAAGATAGGTCCAGACAACCAAGATATCATGAAAGCCATACTGACTTTGAAAAGTGGACTGTATAAGAAATTCGACAAAGTGCAAACAACAATTACGGAAATAAAGAAACAGATGCAAGATTGCACAAGCCGCATAGAGCAGACTGAACAACGGATTTCTGACGCGGAGGACAACGTTAATAAGCTAACACCAAAGGTTAGCACTCTGGAAAACACCGTTAAAAGCCTTCTTGACTAAGTGGAGGACTTGGAATGCAGGAGTCGGAGGAATAACGTCAGGTTGGTGGGGCTACCGGAGAAGACAGAGGGCTAGGATGCAACTACATTTTTGGAGAAATGGTTACCGGAGGCTCTGAATATGGAACCACAAAAGGGCTTAGTATTGGAGCGTGCTCATAGAATCGGCGCGCCACTCGACTCTCACCGCCCATGGACCCTAATCATGAAGTTTATGCACTTCAAGGACAGAGAGCGAGTACTGATGGCAGCTAGGACCAAGGGATAGGTCCTTTATAATAACAAGCCGGTTCGTCTTCACATAGACCTCTCTGCAGGTGTGCACAAGAAGCAGCGCGGATACGATGAGGAGCGGAGGAAGCTGAGAGACCGGGGGATCCACACGCACCGAATCATCTTTCCAGACCGGCTGCTGGTAACTCGAGAGAGCCCGCACCTTTCAAACTCCGGCGGAGGTGGACAAGCCTTTTATCCAAACCATTTGATTTATTGAGAGGGGCTCTGCGTTAGAAGGCTCCGAAAGGAAAGTAACAGTCGTACTAAGCCTACTGTATTCTTGTACATGAATATATAAATTACGTTATAAAAATAGCCATTTCCACTAAATGAGGCGTGATTGGACTATGACTATCACTGTTTAGTTTTCCTCTGATTTTTATTTGTATTCTTATTCGGACAGGACTGAGTCTAGTTCAACGGACAAAATCAGCACTGGTCTGCATTGCAGACTCTGGGGCAGGCTACACACGTTTTACTAGAACCAGTCAGGTTTCAGAAATAAGTACAGCACGATCACTGCTA
Source organism: Notolepis coatsorum (assembly GCF_963971535.1). NCBI lineage: Eukaryota > Metazoa > Chordata > Actinopteri > Aulopiformes > Paralepididae > Notolepis > Notolepis coatsorum. Next base: position 118,386,195 of record NC_140169.1, on the reverse strand, counting down.
CTCTTAGAGTAGTCAATGATGTCATTGAATCACTGGATTCCAATAAATACTGTGCAGCTCTGTTACTAGACTTATCCAAAGCCTTTGATACGGTTGACCATGCCATTTTATCGAAGTGTCTACATAAAACTGGTTTATCTAGACAGGCTGTAGAGTGGTTTTCAAATTACCTGACGGGTAGATTGCAGTGTGTACAGTCTGCTGGTTTATCATCCTCTTTCCTCCCTGTACTTAAGGGTGTACCACAAGGTTCCGTACTGGGACCTCTACTGTTCTCCATATATGTAAATTATCTTTATCAACCTGTCTAATGCTGCTTACCATTTCTATGCTGATGACACAGTAATTTATTGCTCATCTCCCAGTGTTGTGCAAACGATGGAGTTCTTGCAATCTGCCTTTGACATTGTTCAGTCACATCTTACCCAGCTTAAGCTAGTGTTAAATGCTGGCAAATCAAAGTTTATGCTCTTCTCAAATGGGAAGAGACTCCCAGCTGATCTTCCCACACTTGTTACTGCTGGAGGGACTGACATTGAAAGGGTTGCTTCCTACCAATATCTAGGCATTACAGTGGACGAGAACCTTACGTTTAAATCTCACATAGACAAACTTGTGTCAAAGCTGAAGCTTAAACTCTTTTTCAGAAACAGGTCCTGTTTTTCACTTAAAGTGAGAAGTCACTTGATCATGACCACCTTCTTACCACTACTCGAGTCGATTATGGTGACTTACTCTACATGTATGCACCTGATCAGTACCTTAGAAAGCTTGATACTGTGTACCATTCTGCCTTACGCTTTGTCACGGGATGTGGAAATCGAGTGCACCATTGCACCCTATATACCATTGCAAGTTACCCATCTCTACAAATACGCGATTTTCTCGATGGCTCTCTCTTGTGCACAAAGCTCTGCTTAAACTAGTTCCCTCGTACCTAAGTGTGCTTCTGTGCACGAAGCAATATAAGTATGCCCTTCGTTCTCAAGCTGCTCTAACACTGGAAGTTCTGAGAACTTAATTGGGAAAAAGGGCTTTTAAATATGCTGCTCCTTCATCCTGGAACAAGATACAGGAGGACCTAAAATTACCAGGACTGGTCACCCTCGGAGAATTCAAAGCCATTTTAAAATCCTATGAACTCAGTTCCCTCGGACAGTGCAACTATGTTTGATCATTTGCCTGTGTGATAACTTGCCTGAAATTGGAGCTTGCTGTGAATGTTTTATCTGTATTTTATTGTGATGTTCTTTTTTATGTTGAAACTTTCTATTCTATTCTGTTCTATTTATTTTAGAACAAGAGAGCAAGACTAAACTACAGGTAACGGCGCAGCCTTGCTGGCACTTGTGAAACAGCGAATATTTGAATAAGGAAAATAAACAGGAACAACAAAACACTACACTTACTTAGACTGAAAACACAGTGCAACACGACGAGGACAGGAACGGGGGGAAACTGGAGGTATGTCGCCACACAGAACAGAGGAAGGACACACACTTAAATACTAGACTAATTACAATTGACAACACCTGGAACGGCCAGTCCAAAAACACAGAAACAATTAAACACCAATTAGACACCAAAGCAAAATCACAACAACAACCAAGGCAATATCACAAACAACAACCAGACAGGGGGATGACAATTAAACAAGGAAAGGAAAAGCCCAGGACAACATACATGAATAAATTAACTCAACTATTTCAAAGAAACACAAAATGGTGGCTTGCATCATCTGGCCCATCTGATGGTGACCACTAGAGGGAGGTAGGAGACCAGGTAGGAGACCACTGTTTCCATTGTGGCCAAAGTTCACCTTGTGAGCAAAGTTCTCATTGTCCTCCCTGGAACCGTTACAGTACGTCCCCCCAAACGGGTGGCCTCCAGACGCCTGAGACCCCGGAAAAAACTGAGGGCGGGGACCCGGAAAACAGGGGCCGGGAGCCAGAGAAAACAACCCAGGAGGGGCACAGCAGCCAGGGAGGCCGAAAACGGGTGCAGAGGCCCGGAGAGGGTGGCTGGACCTGGGGCGAGAGGCCCGACGAGGGGGGGTGGGGACGGGTGCAGAGGCCCGGAAAGGGGGGTGGACCTGGGAACAGAGGCCCGACGAGGCAGGGTGGGGACGGGTGCAGAGGCCCGGAGAGGGGGGCTGGACCCGGGAACAGAGGCCCGACGAGGGGGGGTGGGGACGGGAACAGAGGCCCGGAGAGGGGGGGCGGGGAGGGAAACAGAGGGCCGGCCAGGGGACCTGGAGCACAGGGGTGAGGGTAAGGAACCCGGAGCCGGATCCCGGACGAGGAACCCTCCAGTCGCCGAACTCTTGACCGGACATGGGAGCCAGAATGGAGGTGCGACGGCGACGACCCCCGGAGTAGGACCCATCGTAGACCACGGCGAAGACCACGGCGACGACCAGGGCTCCGGTCCCGGCGTAGGGCTGGACCAGACGGGGAGCCAGGACCAGTCGAGGAGCCGGGACCAGACGGGGCGCCAAGATCAGTCCAGGAGGATCCAGGATCAGTCGAGGAGCCGGGCCCCAGCGTTGCAGCGGGACCAGGCGTAGAGGCTGGGCTGGGCGTGGAGACCGGTACGGTCTCGGCGGCGAGGCGTGGCGTAGAGGCCGGAGATGAGGAGCCGAGACCTGGCGTTGCAGCCGGACCAGGCGTAGAGGCTGGGCTGGGCGTGGAAGCCGGAGGGGGAGCGATGACAGCCGGGAACCGACCGGAACCAGGCTGGCAGCGACGGCCGGATCAGCTGTGGAGGCTTTGTCAGCTGCACTAGCCCTGCTAGCCCTCCGAGCCTTGCCAGCTCTCGGAGGTCTGCAAGCTGCAGGGCTGGGCTAACAGGATTAGCTGTAGGGGAAATGTTAGCTGGGGAGACCTGGTTAGCCTCAGAGGCTAACAGTGAGGGTAATGCTAGCAAGGAAGACCTGGCTAGCTGCAGGGACAATGTTAGCTAGGAAGGCCGGGTTAGCTGCAGGGCCACGAATCAGAGACAGATCAGAGGGTGAAGGGCAATTATGCCCCTCCATGAGGATCGTGACCTCGTTGGCCAGCACCCCCATTTCTGCCTCCCGATCCGGATCCTGGTCCACTACGGACCTGTCACGTTCCTAGGCCCGGTCCTGGCTGGACTGGGCAGGATGGTAACATTGGGCAGTGCCCTCCACCTAACATTGGCTCTCTGCCTAACATTGGCTCTCGGCCTCCCTCTAGGGACCTAAGCCCTATGGTACGGGCTGCTAATGTTCTGTTGTCCTGGGCCACCCATGTCTATGTGTGATGTCACCCCCCTGTTGTGTTGTTGTGTGTCATTGCCGTAGTGTCTAGTTGTGTTTAGTTTGTCATTGCTTTATTGTGTTGTGATTCTGTGTTGGCCAGGTGTTCTTGATTGTTAATTAGTTTGGGTATTTAGGTTCTGTCTGTCCTCACTTCCTTGTGGTGCCATTTCCTCCAAGTCCTCAGTGTTACCCTTCTCGTTGTTTCTCTTGTGAAACAGCGAATTTGAGAATAAGGAAAATAAACAGGAACAAGAAAACACTACACTTACTTAGACTGAAAACACAGTGCAACACGACGAGGACAGGAACGGGGGGAAACTGGAGGTATGTCGCCACACAGAACAGAGGAAGGACACACACTTAAAGGAAAACTCCAACATTTTGGGAAATTAGCTTATTTGCCATCTACCCTCGAGTTAGACAAGAAGATACATAACTTTTTCTTCTCTGTACATGCAGTAGAAGTAGGAAGACGTTGGGAACTAGGCTAATGGAGGAACCTACTTCCAGTGACTGACGCTAAGCTAGGCTAACAGTGTACGTCTTCCTACTCCTACTGCATGCACAGAGAAGAAAAAGGTATGTATATTAACACTCCAACATTTTGGGAACCCTGGAGTTAGACAAGAAGATGCATACCTTTTTCTTCTCTGTGCATGCAGTAGGAGTAGGAAGACGTTTGTAACTAGGCTAATGGAGGAACCTACTTCCAGTGACTGACACTAAGCTAGGCTAACGGTGCGCATCTTCCTACTCCTACTGCATGCACAGAGAAGAAAAAAGGTATGTATCTTCTTGTCTAACTCCAGGGTAGATGCCAAATAAGCTAATTTCCCATGGTGTTATTCACTGTCAAAGATGGAAAGAAAAATCATAATTTATATTCTCCTTTGTTTCATCACAATTTACTCAAGCCTAGTAACAGACACAATATTTCTGACAATGGGAATACATTCACTGAGGTCCATAGATGTCCCTAGATACAAAGAACATGCAAATGAGTGAGGTATTGTCCAAAACTGCCACCTCTATTGGATGACATTATTAGGTTGTCATGCTCTATTGTGAAGCAGCTGCAAAGGAGATTTGGCTTGAAGGGGCTTTCTCTTCCATCTTGCCATATTTGGTGTAATCCCTTTAAGTAATAAAACCTGCAGAGGCTTGGCAATACAACAGTCAGACAGATATATGGTGACATAAACGTACTATTCCAACAACTTGAAAATCAGTTTGCCCTTTCAGACTCTTTCTTATTAACATAGTCACAATTATCGTCTGTTATAAATACAAGATGTAATGCAGGAGCTGTGCCTCATGCTCAGACTGGGATCAGCACCTTAAGAAGGCAAACTTGTCAAGAGGTTAAATATTTATAGTTTAATGTTTAGGGCTTCCCCTAATACATTCTTCTTCTGTCCAGCTGGCTTGTGAATATAGGCTTAACTTAACATTTCCTTGACTGCTTCTCAGTGGAGTACTAGTCGGCTTTGACCTTATCTAAATGTGTGAGATTTTGGATTATACAATACAATATTCTGAATATATTGAGTATATATTACCCCGATTGGCTCTGGCTAGAAGTAATATCCATAATATCAGGGTGTTTTAGTGTAAATTTCCCTGTATGTCCTATAGCATGTCTGCTGGGCCAGAAACTAGACAATAATGTTGGAGTCTCTGTTAACTGACTCTGGACATTGGGCTTATCTACCAAAAGATTAATTCTCTCAAGCAGGGATGGCTTACTGAATGGGCCTATGGCACCCAGGGGCCCAAGGGCGCAGGGGGCCACTAATCCAGAGACTGTGGGACATTGCTGTTATCAACTTTACATTTATCTCTGCAAAGACAAAGGGCTTAGTCATTTGTGTCAAAAACAGACTCCCAAAAGTCCTACAGAAAAACGACAGCCACGCCTTGCTTTACAGCAGGTGAATCTGCACGACACGCAGATGCAGACACACATCCACGGAGATCGACACGCAGCTGAACGTTGCTGCTGCCGAGATGAAATAGCATGATAAAAATAGTTATCAAACAGTTATAAAAGATTCCCCCAGTTGCAAAACCGAAGAAGCGTTGCAGTTAAAGTAACCTGCGGTTTTGGTGAGTTTCATCAACATTGTGCTGTTCATTGTCGAAAACGCAAAATGGTTAGCGTCATGCTACAAGCTAATAATGCTACGAGCTAAATAACGTAGCTCATTCTTAAATGAAAACTATTGAGAACCATTTCAGAAGTACTTATAATTGTATTGATATGCTGTACGATAAGAACATGGTCTATATACATTTTGACTGTTTTGAGAGTTTAATATGGAACGTGAGGAATGTCCCATATGCTAGCGCACTTTAGCCTAACTTAGCATGGGACAGATGGACATTCCCATGTGCTGTGATAAGATAGCCTACTTTAGCTTAGCATAGCTAAAAGTAGCCTGATTGATTATTCATTCTGAAAGCAATGAAAGGAGGATGAAGCGATAAAAGATGGTAAATAGCTTTTATTTTCTGAATGCCTGCTTGCAAGCAGGCCAGGTTTTTAGGTTACCCCAGCACCCCGTTCCACCCTGAAAGCAGTTCCAGACCACCCCCATCACCACATGTGCCCACGCGGGGACGAGGCGGTGTGCCGGACCGATACAAGATGGCGAGCCAACCCACTGAACCTCTGATATAGCTCAAGGCTAATGCCCGCCTGATTTGAATACCCCTGTTGCTCAACTCCTGTTACCTCAACAGTCCGGTAGGATTGAACTGATTGAACTTGAATCATAAGAACTTCCACGGATTGAACTGACCTATATCCTTATATGATACACAAACTGATTGAACGAGAATACAAGGACATTCCAAGGGCTTCGACCCCATTCACCTTTTGTTATTTTGATATTGTATTTGATTTGATTTAATTTGATATATGGGTACTGATATTTCTCCTATAAGAAGGGAGACTTAAAGGGTAATTACACCCAGTAAGATACTTGAACCACTGATAAGCTACTTGAACCACTGATAAGGTACTTGAACCATTGATATTCTCCTATAAGAAGGGAGACTTAAAGGGTAATTACACCCAGTAAGATACTTGAACCACTGATAAGCTACTTGAACCACTGATAAGCTACTTGAACCACTGATACGATACTTGAACCATTGTTATTCTCCTATAAGAAGGGAGACTTAAAGGGTAAATACGCCCAGTAAGATACCTGAACTACTGATGTTCACTTGTAAAGAGGACGAGTTAAAGGGTCAATGTACCCAATAAGATACTTGAATCCCATTGATGACATTGATTATAGTTGAATCACTGATGGTTCTCCTGTAAAGAAAGAAGGTTTAAAGGGTAATTTCACCTAATAAGGTATTTGCATTCCCATAACCTAGAATATTCCATTTGGTACTTTTGTTGTGTTACACCTTCAAAGGAAGAGTTTAAAGGAGCATTTCACCTAATAAGGTATTTGCATTCCCTGCACACTTAAAGGTTTAAATTAATATGTTTAAACATTTACCTATTGAAATGATAAACTGATATAGAGTTTACTGATGATAACAGGATAGATCCAATATCCAACCTTGAACCTAGCTTTTAGCTAGAGATAACCTCAGAGATGTCTGAACCAAACCTAATGTGTTGATCCAATCAATCTAGGACTTGATATCGAACTAACCCTCCTTAAAGGAGAGGTTACTGAAATAACCTAAAAGGGATACTTCAAACACCTGAACTAGTACTGTATGTCTGTATGTCTGTAGCTAGCGCGCATTTAATGAATAAACCGGTCATTGTTATAATTCTGTCTCTGGTCCACTATTCTTTTAATTGTGCATATTACTCCTCTCCTCATTCGAACCTAGAACTGTGCCTGTGGCGAACAGCTGTTACAGATAAGTGACACAAGTGCTACACACACTTAAAAAAAACTCTTGAACACATACAGACCTATAAGATGCGCAATGTACAACGAATTTACAATACGAAGCCATTGAAGAATGCCGAATAAGTTCGTAAATCGAGTTACGAAGGAATTCCTTTGTTAGTGTTCAATACGAATGCCGTTACTGACAATCAAGAAATCAGAAACGACCCCCCCCCCTTTCATGCATTCATGATGGAACATAATACCTATGATATAGATTTGATTTCGGAATAATAGCATGTACAGGCAAGAAACGGCAACGTCTATAGTAGAATTGACGTATAAGGCTATAACTCAGCATTTCGGGAATGACCCTAGACCTCTCTAAAACCATACTTATTCACCACGGTATAACACGGGAACGTATGGATGGAAATTTTTTATTATTTTTCACATATTGAACGATAGATAGGTGATGTCAAATGGGCCATAGTATTGTATCCATAGCTATAATATAGAATATAGTTATAGCTCTACAAACAAGGTGATGCACTCCTATCTTTTAAAGCGTGGCCTTGCTACGACGGGCCCCCACTAATAGCTGGCGCTGAATGACTTAATAAACTATCGATTCATATGAAATTTGTTAAACTTTGTGTTCTCATTATTATTATTAAATTGTAAAGTGTATCTAATAATAGTGACAAAATTAAGTAAGACCAATTCACACATTGTCATTATTATTATAAATTATTTATCCGCCTGCAGGCAGTCAGCCATGCACATCGCTGTCTGTCAGCGCCACGCTGTTATTATACATCGGTTGAATTCCATATTTTGTCGTATATTGTTCGCACGACTGCCAAGGTGTTGGCAGTCATGTGCGAGCTCCAACTACAAGCCAATACAACGAAAATAAGTTTGGCATCTAACCTACTAACCTATGAACAAGTGAAATTCGTTATAATTTAATTCCAAGGATGTCTGTTACTCCACTCGCATTAAAATATATTTAACACGTTTAGCACAAATTCATTGAAATATGGCACAATATATAAATATGGCACAAGGTTTTCTTATGTTGCAAAAATAGAAGAAAAAGAAAATCACAACTCTTATATCATTTTTACTGAGTTTATTGGTGCAAAAATGTACACAAACACATTAAACTTTTTATGTAAAAAAAAAAAGCTTAAAGCAAGTCGAACTTCCCCCCCGGATCCTCTGACCGCGAGTTCCTCAAACGTTCATTGATCCGATCACGAACTGCCTCCCAGTTGCAAACACTATATTGTGCTTTAACTCTCTCAATCAATGTCTTTTTGAGGTTTAGAGGCAAAGCACTTTTACCTTGTTGGCCGTTCCAGTTTACTTTGTGAGCCCACTGTTGTTAGGTCGGAAAGTCAATAAGCATCATGAACATTCGTGCTGCGTAATCATCAGGCCGCGGGGTGCCTGTTACAATAATACAAAAGGCAGTCAAGTGTGGCAGAACCCCAGGACAGACGGACACAGGAGACAGACGGAATACAATAATGATATTTAATAAACAAAGAAAAGAAAACAATAATCGTAGCCTACGTAAAAAAAACGAACAGGGCCTACGTGGGGGGAGTGTGTGGATGCTAATGGTAAATGTCAATGAGATGTGTATGTGTCTAGCGTGCAAAACTCATGTGGTGTAAATGTGACCGTTTTCGTGTGCGTGTACTAACTAGGGTTGGGCATCGTTTGGATTTGAACGATTCCGGTTCCGATTCCGATTCTCCATATCGATTCCTGTTCTAAACGATTCTCGCTTCCGATTCTTTGAGGTGCAGGTCAAAACAGGTCACAGCTTATTTCGCAGGAGAATTTTTTTTATTTTTTTTTATTTAAAAATGTTTCATACTATTCACATTTTCAGTTGACTTGATACAGTTTAATTTGGTTGCTGTACTGTAACTAGGGTATTAATTAAATAAGTAAGTAATACCCTGAATATATTTTTTTAAGAATCGAAATTAAGAATCGAAATGCAAATATGTTCCAGAACCGGAAGTTAGGAACCGGTTCCAATTAGAACCGGTTTTCGGTGCCCAACCCTAGTAATAATAATATAATAATAACTTTATTTGTATAGCACTTTTCATACAGAGGTTGCAGTTCAAAGTGCTTGAACAGTCCAGGTGGAATAGAGGAGGGGGGGGGGGGATTATCCAGGGGAGCGAGCAGTGAGTGAGAGAGAGCAGGGAGCGACACAGGGATTTCCGGGTGGGGGTTCGGTTCCTTGGTGGGGAGAGAGGAGAAAATAACGCACGTTAGAACAAGAACGCAACATGGGAAAACAAAACAACGGTGCAGGGAATAATCCAACACGAGAGACATATACTAAGACTTGAACAACTATTGCACAGTATTGTGTTTTAATAATTTCGTTTTTTTTTGTGCGTTCTCAGTACTAGTACTTTTCTTCAGCAGCAGGTTATTAGATTAGAAGATTGCTCTACTTTTACAAGGACAATTGCATGTTGCATGGGTCTGGAATGCTCAATTGGTTTGGAATGCATTTTTTAATTTAAATTATATGTCACAGATAGTTTTAGATGATGAATAACAATGGACGCTAAAGGGGTCAATACAACACAGAGTCTGTCACTATATATATAAAATATGACACAGAAAGAAAGCATTCAAGAAGTGTGAAGAACTGTAAATTAACCGTTTTCCTGATGCTGTACTCTGCCTTTGGTACGACCCAACATTTATCCTCTCTGAATAGAGCAATGATTCCCAGAACACTGGAATGAATTGTAGAGAGAGAGAGAGAGAGAGAGAGAGAGAGAGAGAGAGAGAGAGATATGGAGAGAGAGATAGGGAGAGAGAGATAGGGAGAGAGAGAGTGAGATATGGAGAGAGAGAGCGATAGAGAGAGAGAGAGATATCTGGAGAGAGAGAGAGGGGAGAGGGAGAAAAAGAGAGATATCGGGGGAGAGAGAGAATGAGAGATATCTCCGAAGAGAGGGAGAGAAAGAGAGAGAGAGAGGATGTGAAAGAAAAAGAGAGAGAGAGGCTGTGATGCTCAAGGGTATAGGAGAAGAGGAAGAGGAGGAGTGAAGATGATGCCTTGTAAATTGATTCCTTGCGCTGAAGGCCTGCATCCTGTCACGCTCCCTGCAGCTCCAATCCCTCTGCCGTCCTCAACACAGCCAGTTGTCATCTGAGAGAGTCCCTTCACTGTGCTCATCTCCCCTCTCCACCTCTCTCTCTCTGTATATCTTCATCTCTGTCTCCCCTTCTCTTCCCCCCTCTCCCACTATACTGTATCTCTCTCTCACTCTCTGTCTTCTGAGGGTACATATTTCTATTTCATAGTGTTTCCACAACCACCCCGGTCCATTCTCTTAACCTCCACACCGTGATACAAGCAGTCAGCCACCATGGCTTCCAGTGGCAGGAGCCCATCCTGCAAGTGCCCTGCTTGGAGATCTGCCTCTCTCTCTTGCTCTCTCTCTCTCTCTCTCTCTCTCTCTCTCTCTCTCTCTCTCTCTCTCTCTCTCTCTCTCTCTCTCTCTCTCTCTCTCTCTCTCTCTCTCTCTCTCTCTCTATTCGGTCTTCTCTTTATTTATCTTCTCGTTGGTTGAATGACCTTTATTTATATAGCACCCTCTGCTATATAAATAAATATTGTTATTACTTATTATTATAGAATAATATGGTCCTGCCTTATCTAAAGGTCTGTTTTTGTTCCTTCCGTAATATATATATATATATTTCTGCCCTCTTCTCTCTTTCTCTCTTTTATTGCACTCTTGCACGCACGCACACACACACACACACACAAACACACACACAACACACATGTCTTCCTCTCTCTTCTCTTTCCTCTCTTCTGTCATCTCTCTTTCTTTCCCTGGCTCTCTTTGTCCTTCTCTTTCTCTCTCTCTGTACTCCTGACTCTTTGGTTTTTTGACGCGAGTGCCATTGATGAGGGCAGGAATGAGGGGCATCGGGGTATCGGCGTGGTGCAGCAGCGCACCTGGGCGTCTCGGAGGTGTGTGTGTGTGTTAAATATCATCTGACACCTAATCTACCGTACCTTCTGCTGCTGTCATGGGCTGGTCAGGAGGGGCTGGGGAGGTTGACTGGTCTGGGGGGCTGGTAAAAGAGATTCCGTTCCTTTCATGTACAGAAGAGGAAGGAGCACCATGTAATTAATACATTGAGACAATGACTGTTCCAGGAGCCTGGCTGGCTTTGAGAAAAAGAGCTAGAGAGGAGAGAGGAAGGGATGTGGATGAGGAGAGGGGGGGGGGGGGGGGGTGATGATGAGTGCATCCTCGCCTATGGCAGTTGGTGCGTGACCGAGTATGTGTCTTTCAAACCCATCTGTGGAATTAAATCAACTGTGAGGGTGCAATTATCTCAAAGACAACAAGTGTGCCCCCCCAAACCCCTCCTTCTATCTCTCTCTCTCTCTCTCTCTCTCTCTCTCTCTCTCTCTCTCTCTCTCTCTCTTCTCTCTCTCTCTCTCTCTCTCTCTCTCTCTCTCTCTCTCTCTCTCTCTCTCTCTCTCTCTCTCTCTCTCTCTATCTCTCTCTCTCTCTCTTTATCTCTCTCTCTCTCTCTCTCTCTCTTAGGACAGTGATATCTATCACTAAGTTGTCACAGTCCTACATCGCATCAATATATCACATGGTTGATTTGGCAGGCGGATCGTAGCTGGTTTAGAGTGGAGATGCGGGGTGCGGGCCAAGAATTTTTTCTTTTTTCTTCATGATTCTACAAAGACTGCTGGGTCCGCGCTGATGTGGTTGCAAATTGAAAAAAGAACAAGAACTGACTCGCCTCTCTGGGAAATCAATTCTAAGAAATACGTTTCCAATATGAAAATGCAGAGTAGATGATCACCTGGAAATCATAGAAGCATTTTTTTTCTCTTCACGAGAATTAATCAGTTTTGTCCTTTGAGCCAAACGACCTACATATACTAGTAAAGGGGAATTCCACCTGAAAACATCATTCCCATATGCCGTTCCATTTATCCGGGATAGTTTAATCCCCATCTCTTCAACAACTCTCCGCCCCAAAATCGAGTGCCCAGAGAATGTAAAATCTCATGGTGATGTCACCACTTTAAAAGCGAGCTCAATTGTTCATTTTGTGTCAAATAAGCGGCCAAGTGCAAGTCACTGGAGATCCACGTGATGACATGACTGGCGAGAGATTTCCATAGAGATTGGACTGTAGAAGAGATGTGTCATGATGAGTTCCTATTCTGGAGGGAAAGCATGTGGCAGTCATTTTACCTGGGCACAGTTCAAACTTGATGTAATTGGGGGCTTTGGGAAAACTAGCATGTATAGTATAGTGCTTTTAACTGGACAGATTTTCGAATGCATCTTCCCATTGCTGTTACAATGCATTGCCTGCAACGTGTTGCCGCATCAGGTGTACTGTATCATGGTTTTCTACAGATAAGCAAACAGGGAAGTGAAGCTTTGCACATTGTTTTTTTTCCCTTCGTGAACAGTTTTACTAATTGACTTTTCTCTTATGTAAACCTGATTTAATAGTTATCCAACCTGTAGACATTCATGTTCTGAAAAATTTACCTAGGATAAGATGTATGTATAGGTTAAGGCGACAGTATACTCGTTGCGGAAACACTCATTTGCAAAGAATGTAAAGCTCTGCATTGGCTTCTGCCACCGCAGTGTATACCAGCTTGCTAGCCGAACTCTATCCAGCTGCTATGGCTATGTGTGGTCGCTAGGCTAAGAATGGTGCATAGCAACTTAGATTATATTGGCAGCAACACTGGCGGCACAGTATACTGTTGCCTTTTTAGCCCACCTGCACCTGTAGTCTGACGTCACTTTAGTTTTTCACGCGGCCCACCCGTATTATGTAACGGTTCCAGGGAGGACAATGTGAACTTTGGTCACAAGGTGAACAGTGGTTCGCTACCTCCCTTCAGTGGTCTCATACCACCCTCTAGTGGACACCAGCAGACCAGGGAGGACAATGTGAACTTTGGTCACAAGGTGATTACAGTGGTTCTCTACCTCCCTTCAGTGGTATCATACCGCCCTCTAGTGGACACCAGCAGATGGTGCAGGCCTTCACATTAACCATGTTGACAAATGTAATTAATATAATTAATGGTATGATTCATGTGATTTCATGGTGTGTGCTGTTGTTGACTTTCCCTCCCTTTGTGTGATGTTGTTCCCCTGTCTGGTTGTGTGTAATAATGATTTTGTGTCCTTGTGGTTGATTTTCTGTTTTAGACTGGCTTGCCAGCTGTTGTCAATTTGTAATTAGTCTGATATTTAAGTGTGGGTTTGTCCTCACCTCGTTGTGGCATCATACCTCCAGTTTCCCCCTGTTCCTGTCCACGTTGTTGTTGCACAGTGTTTTCGTACTAAGTAAGTGTTAGTGTTTTTATGTTTCCTGTTTATTTTCCGTGTTCTCAAGTTTGCTGTTTATTAGTGCCAGCTCGACTGTGCCATTTATGTTTTCAGTGTTCTCAAGTTCGCTGTTTATTAGTGCCAGCTCGACTGTGCCGTTTATGTTTTCCGTGTTCTCAAGTTTGCTGTTTATTCGTGCCAGCACGGCTGCGCCATTTATGTTCTTTTTGTTTCGGGTAGTGTTAAGTTGAACTAAGTAAAGTCCTTATCTACACAAATCCTGCCGTCTCTGCCTCCCTCATTCTTTTCCTGCAAATTGGGTTCTTCTTCCCTTACTACCCCACCATTCCTAACAGAATGACGCCACCATTACTGAACCCAGCAAAAAAGTTAAACGGGACAATGAGTGTTATCCTCAAGTTAATGGAGGGGGATATGTCCACCTATGCCCCAGCTAAATGTTTTTTTTTGTTTAAGACGATCCAGTCCGTAGTGGACCAGAATCCGGATCAGGAGGCTGAGATGAGGGTGGTGGCCGACCAGGTCGCAGTCCTCATGGATAATTACTTTCCACCCTCTGATCTGCCTCTTTATCGTGGCCCTGCAGCTAACCGGGCCTCCCCAGTTAGCATTGTTCCTGCAGCTAGCCAGGCCTCCCCAGCTAGCACAGTCCCTGCAGCTAATCTGGTCTTCCCCGCTAGCCTAGCTCCTGCTACAATACAGTCCCCTACAGCTAGTCCAGGCCCCACTGTTAGCCTAGCCCCGGCAGCTCGCAGACCTCCGAGAACTAGCAAGGCTCGGAGGGCTAGCGTGGCTAGTACAGCTAACAAGGCCTTCACTGCCAGCATGGTTCCGGTCGGTGTAGTCCCGGCTGTCACCGCTCCCCCTCCGGCTTCCACGCCCAGGCCAGCCTCTACGCCTGGTCCGGCTGCTACGCCGGGTCCCGGCCCCTCATCTCCGGTCCCTACACCATGCCTCGTCGCCGGGACCGGCCCGGTCTCTACGCCCAGCCCAGCCTCTATGCCTGGTCCGGCTGCAACGCCGGGTCCCGGTCCCTCATCTCCGGTCCCTACGCCATGCCTCGTCACCGGGACCGGCCCAGTCTCCACGCCCAGCCCAGCCTCTACGCCTGGTCCGGCTGCAACGCTGGGTCCCGGTTCCTCTTCGACTGGTCCTGGCGCCCCGTCTGGTCCTGGCTCCTCGACTGGTCCAGGCTCTCCGTCTGGTCCAGCCCTACGCCGTGACCGGCGCCCCTGGTCCTCGCCGTGGTCTTTGCCGTGGTCTACGTTGGGTCCTACTCCGGGGGTCGTCGCCGTCGTACCTCCGTTCCGGCTCCCCTGGTCCGGTCCCGAGTCCGGTGACTGGAGGGTCCCTAGTCCGGGATCCGGCTCTGGGTTCCTTACCCTCGCCCCTGTGCTCCAGGTCCACTGACAGGCCCTCTGTCCCCGTCCCCGACCCCCTCTCTGGCCTTAATAATGATTTTGTGTCCTTGTGGTTGATTTTCTGTTTTAGACTGGCTTGCCAGCTGTTGTCAATTTGTAATTAGTCTGATATTTAAGTGTGGGTTTTTGTCCTCACCTCGTTGTGGCGTCATACCTCCAGTTTCCCCCTGTTTCTGTCCACGTCGTTGTTGCACAGTGTTTTCGTACTAAGTAAGTGTTAGTGTTTTTATGGTTCCTGTTTATTTTCCGTGTTCTCAAGTTCGCTGTTTATTAGTGCCAGCACGGCTGTGCCATTTATGTTCTTTTTGTTTCGTGTAGTGTTAAGTTGAACTAAGTAAAGTCCTTATCTACACAAATCCTGCTGTCTCTGTCTCCCTCATTATTTTCCTGCAAATTGGGTTCTACTCTCCTTCCCTCACTACCCCACCATTCCTAACAGTATAGGGATTTATCATTGTGAAAATGTATTATCGGCTATTGTAACAATTCTGCCTCATGAACATTGGTAAGCTTTCCATTTTTGCACAATTTCTTTTCCCCTTCTATCACTAACATTATTGTTCAAGCATTTTTCGTTTTAAATAAAATTATACGTCATTATTTTAGGATTAATTGCTAATTGTTTCATGTTGAGCTACAGATTGTGGATGAATACACACAGAAAGATACACCATGCCAATGTTCATGCTTTATTTGTTTTAAGCGGGACGATTTAGAAATGTGTCCATTGGAAATACATTGCAATTTCCAGCGAGGTGGACCAGGGATAGGGAGGTGTAGTCTGACGTCACTGGTTGTTCCACCCGTATAGGGATTCATCATTGGGAAAATGGATTATCGGCTATTGTAACAATTCTGCCGCATGAACATTGGCAAGCTTTCCATTTTTGCACAAAATGAGTTCCCTTCTACCACTAACATTATTGTTTAAGCATTTTTGGTTGAAATAAAGGTAGTTATAAGGTTTTTAATTTGTCGTAAAAAAAGAACTACACTTACCACTAGGCAGCCTGTTGTTCACTAAGCAGCCTGTTCAGTGCTGTCGCCTTATCCACGTCACGGCCAGCTGATACCACGCTAGCTAGTTACCTTGCTAAACGTACTAGATGTTAGCAATGTCTAGTGTCGTTAACCATTTTAAATCGGGGCATGTAGAGGCGTTTCGGGACCGCGTAAAATGTACAGGTCCTCTTCTCAGACCTGTGCACTGCATGCATCATGCCGGCTAGCAAGCTAGCTAGCTACACGTCACGTCCGGCTGATACCACGATAGCTAACTAACGTTACAAACTAAAAAAACGTATAACTACTACTGTCGTGTCCATAAGTTCCCTGGCAGAATACTTTGTCTGTGAGGACAAAAGTAAATAAGAACGATATAACGCTGTATAGCATAATTCTCTAAAAAGTATACAAAGAGGAGATAACCATTTAAAATCGGGGCATGTAGAGCCCGCCGTAAAAACAATAACGTTATAAACCATACACAATATGTACAACGAAACAATGATTTACATTAGTATTTACAGTGATTTAATATGCAGTGAATACAAATAATGATAACGTGGTTGTTGCTTTTAGAAATGGTTTGGCTTCATCTGATAAATGGATATGATCACCAGAGAGATACTATCCACAGATCCAGGGTCAGTTATTTTCCCATTATACGAATTGTTAAGCTTATCGAATGTAAGGGAAATCTGATCCTAGGTCTGCAACTAAAGCCAGGCATCTACGTTGTGGTGACGTCAGTCAGCAGCGCCAAATAGAGTGTAGTTTCCCAGCGAACGAAAACATAAACGTTGTTATTTTGCTACCTTTACGATTAATTGCGAATATTTTCATGTTGAGCTATAGATTGTGGAGGAATATGCACAGAAAGGTACACCATGCCAACGTTAATGCTTTATTTATCTAAAACGAGCTGATTTAGAAATTGTGAGGATTGGTCCGATACCGCACGCTTCCAGGTACCAATTACCTTTGCGCACCTGAATTGAGTTTCAAATCAGCTCGGTGGAGCCTTTATATACTCTGGGGTTCTAAACGTTCGGTGTCGGGTCGTTTTGGCTTACCACTAGCTGCTAAATAAGACTGGACTGCCTCGTTTTCCATACGCACGTTTGTTGACATTCTCTCTCTCTCTGTTCCTTCCCGAGCGGATCTCCAAGTAGCTGCAGAGCCGCAGAGTCAGAGGCGCAACGCCACAGTGCCGTCTCTGCTCTGAGCCAAGCCAAGACTACTCTGCCCAAGAACATTCTCCCCTTGTGTTTTTTGTTGTTTGGCTCTTCTCTGTTTTTGGAAATAAATACGCCCTGGTTTTTGGCTAACTCTGAACTACCTGTCTGTGCCGTGCTGTTGGGGTTGATTACAAACCATAACAGAAATGGTCAATGGGGAAATACAGTGGAACAGAGGGTGGAACAGGAAAAATTTTTTATTACGTAACCACTACACCTCCCTAGGGCTCCAGCTAATGATTATTTTGTTGTCGATTAATCTGTGGATTATTTTATAAATGTAATTCATCTAAACAATTAATTTACCAAAAAAAATAAAACAATTGATTCAAATAGCAATTGAACGTTTAAACATTTCGGACAACACCTATTGAATACTCAGAGTAGGAGTTGAGCCACAACATTTATTTATGTCTGTAATTGCTATGCTGTGTGGATGCCTGTACATGAGTAAGGTGAGAGTAATCTACACATGACATTATTGTTTTGTATCTATTGACTCATTATAGCTACTTTATTATATTGAAATAATATAACATCCACGCTAATGGTAGTGCTTGTGCCAGCACAGGAGATACGGTTATAAAAAAGATGATATACAGCACATTATGTAAATAAATATCTTCCTTTTGAATAAAATATGCTCGGAATCAGGATTGTTAAAGCTAATTAGCCTAATCCATGTCAAAAAGAGTATTGTCTATAGTAAATGTCACACACACACACACACACACACATGCACACACACACACACACACACACGCACGCACGCACACACACACACACACACACACACACACACACACACACACACACACACACACACACACACACACACACACACACACACACACACACACACACACACACACACACACACATGCACACACACACAGAGAGAGAGAGAGAGAGAGAGAGAGAGAGAGAGAGAGAGAGAGAGAGAGAGAGAGAGAGAGAGAGAGAGAGAGAGAGAGAGAGGAGAGAGGGAGAGAGGGAGAGAGGGAGAGAGGGAGAGAGGAGAGAGAGAGAGAGGGGGGGAGCTATCGGGCTCATTCCTTGGGCCTTCAAACTACGCGTATGAAATGCGAGTGAAGCCACACTGTCAAGTCCTGGCTTTGGACAGAAAAGTTATTTATATTTTGAACGTGATTCATTCATTCATTGCGCACTAGTTAGATGACGTGTTGTGCATGTTATGACTTTGAACGTCTGCCATTTCCACTGCAAAGACGGCACATAAGTAACGATACAATGTGTCGGCCATGAATATGCAAATCGACAAAATGTCATGGTCGACGTCATTGACAACGTGGATTCATCGTTGCAGCCCTAGTCTCTATAGTACATCGCTGGAGGCTTCACAGCATTGGGAGAGTTAATCATGTACCCATATCTGGCCTGGACTGTTCAAGATCAACATCTGTGAATTTATCTTTTAGGGTGTAATTTAGCTTTAAGACTAAATAGATCCAACCTTCCCTCAGGATAGTTGCCAGGAATTGTCATGAAGACATCCATTGCATATTTATTGGCCCTGACTGGCTTTCTCCTGTGCCGAGTACGTTTGATGGGCCAGAATACAGAGATATTATACCGCCCCCATCTACAAGCTGGCTAGCCAACCAGCCAGTCAGTCAGTCAGTCAGTCAGTCAGTCAGCCAACCAGCCAGGGAGCCAGCCAGCCAGCTAGCCAGCCAGCCAAGTCTCCCATAACCTAGAGAGCCTGCTTGGCCAGAAAGGTCTCAGTGTCTGGGAGTTCATAACAATGTGGCCCAACCTCTGTCATTGCCATTTGTTTCTGTCCCCTTTGGCACTGGGAGAATTGCTCTCAATCTCTTGGAGGGAGCCTGGCATTCCTGCACCCCATCCATCACCAGTCCTCTCCAGAGGTTGGAGCTGCTTCCCTATCAGCCTGTCTGCCTTGCTCCCCGGCCAGATGCCGGCTGGGCGCACCGCGGCAGTCCATCTGACTGTCTCCCCATGCCTGTTGTAATTGCCCCCAATGCACAGGCATACATCACTGGGGACATGTTGCACAATGGTAGACATGAGACTTGTCCCCCTCTTTTTTTCCTTGGGTCTGTCATTGGAATGGAGTGATATGGGGTCGGAGACGGTCTCTATATGTGTCGTAATCATAAAGCATCACATTCCACTCCATGAGAGGTATATTTACGATGAGAGCACCATCCATCATGCAACATTGTACTTCATCTGAAAACATTTGACTAAGAGTGAATAGGAAACACAGAATATGTCACAGCATTCATCTGGAAAAGCATGGACGTCTGGACGTCTCGGAGGGGATATATATCATAGCAGTTACAAATCCATATAAAATGATCTACTGTACACAAATGGCAAATGGATGCAGCAGAAACACTATGGTATTTGACATAACCTGGAATCGTGAGGGTAAATTCCAGCCTCAACACTGGGAGAATAGCTCTTGTTCTCCTGGAAGGAGGCCTTCCTATCACATACAGTATCTCTATGATATTGACAATAATTTTTTCACAATACTAGATTGTACCATCAAAGATAATATTATGTAAACATAGTATAAATTAACTTTTTAGGGAAGACGTTTGATTTTAATAGGCAAAGTCTTAAAAAACTGAGACTGTGAACTATGAGGTCAGAGCGATTGTGGTAGTCATTGGAGATTGGTTTTGATCCCACCTCTGTCCTGTAGCTAATGACGTGATCTCACCTCACTGTCCTGTAGCTAATGACGTGATCTCACATAACATAACTGTCCTGTAGCTAATGACGTAATATCACCTCACTGTCCTGTCGAGCTAATGACGTAACCTCACCTCTCTGTCCTGTAGCTAATGACGTAATCTCACCTCTCTGTCCTGTAGCTAATGACGTAATCTCACATACCATAACTGTCCTGTAGCTAATGACGTAATCTCACCTCACTGTCCTGTCGAGCTAATGACGTAATATCACCTCACTGTCCTGTCGAGCTAATGACGTAATATCACCTCACTGTCCTGTAGCTAATGATGTAATCTTACCTCACTGTCCTGTAGCTAATGACGTAATCTCACCTCTCTGTCCTGTCGAGCTAATGATGTAATCTCACCTCACTGTCCTGTAGCTAATGACGTGATCTCACCTCTATCCTGTAGCTAATGACGTAATCTCACATAACATAACTGTTCTGTAGCTAATGACGTAATATCACCTCACTGTCCTGTCGAGCTAATGATGTAATCTCACCTCACTGTCCTGTAGCTAATGACATAATCTCACCTCACTGTCCTGTAGCTAATGACATAATCTCACCTATCTGTCCTGTAGCTAATGACGTAATCTCACATAACATAACTGTCCTGTAGCTAATGCCGTAATATCACCTCACTGTCCTGTCGAGCTAATGACGTAATCTCACCTCACTGTCCTGTAGCTAATGACGTAATATCACCTCACTGTCCTGTAGCTAATGATGTAATCTCACCTCACTGTCCTGTCGAGCTAATGACGTAATATCACCTCACTGTCCTTTAGCTAATGATGTAATCTCACCTCACTGTCCTGTAGCTAATGACGTAATCTCACCTCTCTGTCCTGTAGCTAATGACGTAATTTCACCTCTCTGTCCTGTAGCTAATGACATAATTTCACCTCACTGTCCTGTAGCTAATGACGTAATTTCACCTCACTGTCCTGTCGAGCTAATGATGTAATCTCACCTCACTGTCCTGTAGCTAATGACGAAATCTCACCTCTCTGTCCTGTAGCTAATGACGTAATCTCACATAACATAACTGTCCTGTAGCTAATGACGTAATCTCACCTTACTGTCCTGTCGAGCTAATGATGTAATATCACCTCACTGTCCTGTCGAGCTAATGACGTAATATCACCTCACTGTCCTGTAGCTAATGACGTAATTTCACCTCACTGTCCTGTAGCTAATGACGTGATCTCACATAACATAACTGTCCTGTAGCTAATGACGTGATCTCACATAACATAACTATCCTGTAGCTAATGACGTAATCTCACATAACATAACTGTCCTGTAGCTAATGACGTAATCTCACATAACATAACTGTCCTGTAGCTAATGACGTAATCTCACCTCACTGTCCTGTAGCTAATGACGTAATTTCACCTCACTGTCCTGTAGCTAATGACGTGATCTCACCTCTATCCTGTAGCTAATGACGTAATCTCACATAACATAACTGTCCTGTAGCTAATGACGTAATATCACCTCACTGTCCTGTCGAGCTAATGATGTAATCTCACCTCACTGTCCTGTAGCTAATGACGAAATCTCACATAACATAACTGTCCTGTAGCTAATGACGTAATCTCAACTCTCTGTCCTGTAGCTAATGACGTAATCTCACATAACATAACTGTCCTGTAGCTAATGACGTAATCTCACCTCACTGTCCTGTCGAGCTAATGACGTAATATCACCTCACTGTCCTGTCGAGCTAATGTAGTAATCTCA